>NC_057785.1:1643805-1808204 GCF_014825855.1 Bombus pyrosoma | reverse complement strand
TCTTTCGTGTGATCTCATTGACGAGAAAGAATAACGTCTTTACGATCAGTGAACATTTCACGTTTGTTAACCAAGAGTCGGACTTAGAGTTTGTGAGAACATACATCTGTTATCCCGTTGACCGCGGATTCGTTATCGAACCTAGGATCATTGTCATTAGCGTCTCGAGTATCTGATTACCACGGTTACTTGTCGATATTTGTAACAATCATACTTGCTCTAGTCAATATCTTCTCTATTGTATAACGACAACGTTTAATCACAACGAAGGTTTCTTTCACGCCCTTAACCCCAACTCTAATCATAACGCTTCTCCGACATATATATATATATATATATATATATATAATAGTAAGATATGTACACACTTCTAACTTCAATTATATGATTATAAAGCAGCATTTACGATTATTTTCTAAGGTGTGTTTATAATAATATTCGTAGATGTCCCCTCAAATATATGGATGCAAACACAGTGCACCATTAGATGGAAGATTTGTTCTCATTTCTTTTTATTGATGTTCTAATAAAAATGTTTAATTGTTCAATGGGGAACTTCTTATTTCAAAGTACCTTCTATTTATCGGTTATATTCAAAATGCCCTAACTGTCAATTCTCATACAATTTTTACAATTGTAAGAAGTTCAAGGTCCGCTCCGGGCACAATGACCTCCGTGGCATCACAGGAGAAACCGTGGCCAGTCATATATGACCAACATGGCAGTCAAAGTGTTAAATAGTGTATCATTTTATTTGACTATATGCTATTTTGAAGTAATTACGCAGTGAGTTTCAGTGTCTAGGAATAAATAAATCCAAGCAATAAATTTACCACGTGTTGTATATTACTGCAGTCATTAGCGATGAATGAAACTAGATTATATTTTTAAATTAGATTATATTTTTCTGACTTTAACGCCAATTTATTAAGTGACTCTGCGAGTTAAATGAGATTTATTAAACTATGACATTTATTTGGTTTACACAACCTGCAGTCCTGTAAATGTTAATTGAGTCGCTCTGAGTTGATTTGAAAATAGGAAAAAAATTCATAAAATAAAATTGAATGTTTTCAAATGACGCATCAAATGATATAATGGGTCTTTTTTAAATTTAGAATAATCCATTACCATGTACGATATTACTAATCAAAGGGATCCCAAAATATGTAAATTTCAGTTATAGTAAAATATTAGCCACAAAGGTATCATAAAATATACCAAATATCCATGAATACATATAGAAACATTATCACCTTTCTAGAAGAAATTTCATGGATTATTTTAATCTGTTCAAAGTTAATAACTCGTTGTATATCTTAAAGAATATTAATTTTTCAGTCAATATTTCAAAATGTATGGATTCACCCGGAATAATAAAATATCAAATAAAATTTTGATTACTTGTTTAATATTAATAGAGCCAATTACTTAACTAACTAAATTATGATAATTAATGTGACAATTTCTTGTATTGTTTTAGACTGCAGGCGCGCTACAACCAAAGGCAATAAGAATGGCAGGTTCTCCGGTGCTGGAGATGGAGGACAAGACAGAGGTTCTCGAGGAACCACTCTTCAACACCCTCGACATCATACTGCTCACTGCCCTTTTATTATCTGCACTATGGTGGTTGATGCGCAGAAACAAACAAGAAGAATTCACGGCCATCTCGAAATCCTATTCCATCCAGTAATAATGAATTATTATTACTAATATCATTAACATATTGATTGACACAGTGAATATCGGTGACCCGCGCTACTAAATTTTTTCGAATAATTAAAACAAAATAAATATTATGGACTAAACATTTTTGAGTAGTGTAAATGATATGTTTTGCATTAATTAAATGTCATGGTGTAGTATATTTAAACCTCGCAGAGAAAAATCTATAAAATTCGGATGATACTCAAACATTGTTAATATAATCATATATATAACTATAAGTATGTACAATACTATAAGTGCAGTATGTAGTATCTTTCATATAACATGGGAGATACGTTCTGCATTATGCGAATTCCCTGTTATAGAGGACCTATGGCGTAATATCGTAATAAATTTTTTGTTACAGACCAACTATGTTCTCTACGGTACAAACATCAGAAAATTCATTCATAAAAAAGTTGAAAGCTTCTGGAAGAAGTTTAGTAGTATTTTACGGTAGTCAAACCGGAACCGGTGAAGAATTTGCCGGTAGACTGGCCAAAGAAGGCATCCGGTATAAAATGAAAGGCATGGTAGCTGATCCTGAAGAATGTGATATGGTATTGATTTATTTGTTAAGACAGAAACACAAACTACTAATCTTAATCTTTGTTTCATTTAAGAAGTAGCATTTTCTTTTGTCAGATTAATTAATTTCAATAAAAATTGATTATATAGTTAGAACATTAAATTAAATTTCGTTGAAAATTGATTAATTTCATTTATATTTAATATTCAGTTATCTTTATCACACTTAACATTCATTGATATTTTGATTTACGTAATTTAAATTATACCTCAATTTCACTAAATATTTGATTGTCTTTAGAATTTATCGACATAAATTCAATAATAAAATTCAAGTATTAAATTCAACTATTAAATAAGCCAATAATATGTAGTAGAATTCAAGTATAAATTAAGTAAATCAAAAGGGAAATTACTTTGATGCTTCACTATTTTATTCACTTATTCGTGATCTTAAATTATTGTAATTTATTATAACAGGAAGAGTTAATACACTTGAAAACAATTCCAAACAGTTTGGCAGTATTTTGCTTAGCTACATATGGAGAAGGTGATCCTACGGACAATGCTATGGAATTTGTTGATTGGCTAAAAAATGGAGATGCTGATTTGAATGGATTAAATTATGCTGTAAGTACTTTATATCTGATATTGAAGTTGAAATTATAATTATATGGTTTTAGTATTACATATAGATATGTAATAACATTTAATCTTAAAAATACATTTTTAAAATTATAGTACAATCGTGCAAATGTGTGCATATTTGTAATCATAGTTTAAAATAACAAGTAAAATATAGTATGATGCAAATGTAAAATATAATTTAAACCATTTTAAGCAAAAGTAAATTAGAACTTATTTTCGTGTTGTTAGATGGCGCTGTATATCTTTTCACATGGTTATAGCATTAGATTAGTACAAGATCAAAGTACTGTTATACTGTTCATTTGCATTGAGCATTACATTAAATATTATAATAATCTATGTTACATTATAAATAATATCATCAATTACTTTCTTCTGTGATGAAGTTTTCATTTATGTAACAATAATGGAATATTACATAAGTACTTCATAGCAGTCACGTGTGCAGCTATATAGATAGCATTTATTAACGTGTGATAGTGTTCTTCATTGTGAAAAAATAATTCTTTATTGTAATTATTACGGTTATAATAGCAGCAAAACTTTTAGTAAATTGTAAAACATTTCTCGAAAAACATTCTGACAATGAACGTAAAAAAGTTCGATAAATTCCTCCAAGTGATGATGAAGCATTATAGATGCAACAGCGCTACCCAACGGCGCTTTTCAATGTTAGTTTTAGCGCCAACATCTGAGGTACATGAACTAATATTTAGAAATTTGTCTACCGATGTTTATATTTTTACAATTATATTTTATAAACATATTTTATTAAAATTTGTCATATATTTATTCATGTTTCATTATAATAAAATTTTAAAATATTTTATATAAGACATACATAATATATATACAATATATATATACAATATTTCTATTCAAATATTCAAGTATTCAAATATTTTTGTCGATTACTACATAAAGTATAAAAGGTATATATTCATTTATTATTTATCATTCTTTTCGCTTTATTTTACAGGTATTTGGTCTTGGAAATAAAACATATGAACATTACAATGAGGTAGCTATATATGTCGATCATAGATTAGAGCAACTTGGTGCCACGCGCGTCTTCGAACTTGGTTTGGGAGATGATGATGCCAAGTAAGTTTATAAAGATACCAAAAACAATTTCATATCTCAAATGTTAAAGTTACTTGTATAAATTTATACAAGATAAGCCCAAAATAAAATATATTATATATACACAATAAATATATGTATATACATACAATAAATAATAATATATAAAATAAATAATTATAGTATAGAAGATGATTTCATCACATGGAAGGACAAGTTTTGGCCAACAGTTTGTGACTTCTTTGGAATCGAAGGTACGGGTGAAGATGTTAGCATTAGACAGTACAAGCTAACTGAACACGTTGACATACCACCTGAACGCATTTACACTGGTGAAATAGCTCGTCTTCACTCATTTAAGAATCAAAGAGCGTATGTTTAATTTATCTCTTTGTAAATATATCGAGATCATAAAAATACTTATCTAACTTAATTTAATTTCTACAGACCTTTCGATGCGAAGAATCCTTATTTAGCTCCAGTACACGAAAACCGTGAACTTCATGGTCCTACTTCAGAAAGATCATGTAGGCATATAGAATTTTACATAGAGGGATCAAAAATGCGATATGAAGCTGGTGATCATTTAGCAGTATACCCTGTAAATAATGCAGAACTAGTAAATAAAATTGGAGAAAAGTGTGGTGTACATCTAGACACAGTGTTCACTCTTACGAATACAGATGGTAAGTTAGAAATCAACTAAATATGAATTTAATTAATATTAGTGTCTTTATAATGTGAACTTTTTACATATTACAGAGGAATCTACAAAGAAGCATCCATTCCCTTGTCCATGTTCTTACAGAACTGCTTTGACACATTACTTAGATATTACTAGTAATCCGCGCACCCACGTTCTTAAGGAATTAGCGGAATATTGCAGTGATCCAAACGACAAAGAAAAATTAAAATTAATGGCGTTAACCAGTGCAGAAGGCAAAGCTGCATATCAGCAATGGGTAGTTCAAGAAAATAGAAATATTGTACATATCTTGGAAGACATTCCTAGTTTAAAGCCTGCCTTAGATCATCTTTGTGAACTTTTACCAAGATTGCAATGTCGATATTATTCGATTTCCTCTTCTCCCAAGGTATGTTGGAATTATTTTGCAGTAAGTTACTGCATAAACTTGAATTTGAATTTGAAATGAACATTGAGTAATATAAGCAATATTATATAACATTAAATATTTAAACATAGTAAAATAATAAGATTGTATAATTTATATAAAAAGTACAATTCTTAATTTTTTGTTCTCTATTGTTATAATTAAATAAGACTTTTTAAGGAGTTCTAAAACAATTTCTTGATTAATTTTCAGCTATACACAACATCAGTCCATATTACTGCAGTTGTAGTGGAATATAAAACACCTACAGGTAGAGTTAACAAAGGTGTAACAACTAGTTGGTTAAAGGAAAAACATCCTTCAGATCCACCATGTTATGTTCCTATCTTTGTGCGAAAATCTCAGTTTCGTTTACCAACCCGACCGTCGATTCCAATAATCATGGTTGGTCCAGGTACTGGTATAGCACCATTCAGAGCATTTATACAAGAACGTGATTTTGCCAGAAAGGAAGGTAAATACAATACAAAAAGAAGTTAATTCTATATTTATCTGTATTTCTTTAAATAAATCGTAAATTAAATAAATGTATCATTTTTAATCTTTTAGGAAAAGAAGTTGGAGATACGATTTTATATTTTGGATGTAGAAAAAAAGATGAAGATTTTCTTTACAGAAAAGAACTTGAGGAGTACGTAAAGAGTGGTACTCTAATCTTACATACTGCATTTAGTAGAGAGCAGGCTCAGAAAATATATGTTACACACTTATTGGAGAAGAATAAAGAAGAATTGTGGAGAGTTATCGGTGAACAAAATGGGCATATCTATGTGTGTGGGTTAGTATAAAATCATATTAACAAAAATATGTGCAACATATATATGTACACATATTTTTTTATTGTGTAGTAATTCTTGATATATATTCATGAAATATATGTATATTTATTTGTATTTTAGAGATGCAAAAAATATGGCACGTGATGTACACAATATTTTATTAAAAGTTGTAATGGAAAAAGGAAAAATGTCAGAATCAGATGCTGCAGATTACATCAAGAAAATGGACTCACAGAAACGTTACTCGAGTGATGTATGGAGTTGAATGAGGGTATTTAATTTATGATGTCACGAATATTTATAACTTAAATTGTTAAAATTTTTTTTAAATATGCCTTTATGAGAAAGGTTAACGATAATCATCTTCGTGCAGTTGTACGATATACATATAATCGCTTAAAATACTAATTGATAATTGTATACATCAACAAAATCATACAAGCACTAATTGTATTTATTATACATAAGTAGTTAACGTATTTGTATAAAAAAATCTATTCTATATGACAATGTTAAATAATTGCAGCGTTAACATTTTTCTGGGACTCGTTAAGAGTGCAATAACAAATTTAAAATATAATTTTACATTTAACGTGCGTAATACCTGTATAATACTACAAAGTAATAAATATTGGTACACAAGAGACACGAGATGATAAACCAAATTATTTTATTATGTAATATTAATGATGTAATAATGATATATACAAAGTGAAATATTCACCAAATGTTACAATATTTTTATTAAAAAGAAAAAGGAATTATTAAAACAGCTATTGCAATTAAAAATACATAGCCTTTATACTTTTGAGACATTGTACAAAAAATTATATATATAAATATATTTTTCCTATATTGGAATGGAAGTGATAATAAATATATGCCATTTTAAAAAATTCATCATTTTATATTTCCTAAAAATAAGCTATTGCTAAATATCTGCCTTATTTATTATTATGTAAAAAAACTTCTTAGAACAAAGTGACAGTATTTCAAGGTAATCACCATTTTTTTAAATAGAATCCTATGTTTATTTTTCGATATCCTTGTGAAACATGAAAGAACAAATTCAATGATCACATTGTTTAATCCCTTATTGTTCAATACCTTAATAATCATATTGTTTCCATCATTCAATCTTAAGATATTTGCGACTGAAGTGTACATGTGCAATATTTAATTATGTTCAATCGATAGGTGGCAAAATTAAAAAATCCAAATTATTCGGTTGCTAGGCACAATTTTTCAATTTTTAAAGGCTCAAATGAAAGTTTAGTACAGGAAGAGAAAGAATTAATGAATTAATATAATAATAATTAATTAGAATAAGGAATTAATGAAGATTAGTTTCATATGAATATTGTCTCCCCAGTTTTTTAGTTATAAGCAAGTTTTAACAATCGTTCAATCCATGGACAACGAAATATTATATAACGTAATACATTACATCGTAATACATTATAACGTAAGTCTATGTAACGTAAAATAATATGACGTAATACTATATAACGTAATACATTATAACGTAATATAATATAACATAATACTACATAACGTAATACATTACATCGTAATACATTATAACGTAATACATTATAATGTAATATGATATAACGTTTTATGATATAACGTAATACAATATGAATGAGGTGTAGAACGTGAAAGGTGCCTAATGAATACTCGGCGCTTTGTTTAACAGTTTGTTTATTTGATTTACTAGCGAATTCACAACTCTCGACTCGCGACTCCTACTGACGACTGCCACTCACACTGCTCTGTTGATCCACTTGCTTTCCTTCGTCATCTTTCGATATCCCCACTATGCCCGTTTTTATATCCGTCCGCGATCATGGTAACATACGCCTTCTGCCCAGTATTTGTACGAAGGGCAAAACGTAATATAACGTAATATAAAATATCGTAATACAATATAACGTAAGACAATGTAACGTAATATTATATAACGTAACACAATGTAACGTAGTACTATATAACGTAATACATTATAACGTAACACAATGTAACGTAATATTATATAACGTAATAATAACGTAATAACGCGCAACTATTCTTTATATATATTTCGAAATGAACAAAGCGCGGAATTTCTTTATCAGAAATTTAAAAAATTATATTTCTCGGTCTATAAGGCGAATTCTTGAACTATTCAGGAATTAAATTGAAGCTGAAATTCTCAGAAATTATCTCTGTAGAATTACATGAAATTAGTGCAGTGCTCTACTTTGTGTACGGTGGTGCAGTCTACCAGTGAATCAATGGTACTAACAAGAAGCAGAATTTTAAACTGATTTTTCACTAATTCATTGTATATTTTTAAATATTTATAATAAATGTTACTAGATAAAAGTATAAAAATACATCATAGATTTTCTAACTTTTTAATACTAGATTTAGTCTTCGTAAGAGATATATTTGAAATTATTAAACCATTGTCAGGTTCTTGAAAATTTTCAGATATATTTGTGTTAATTGAATTCGTCCTCTCGGTATTAGAATTCGAGTTTTGCAGCTTTGGTGTAGAAGTTCTACCTTTTAAGAGAACTGCTTGCTCTGTACTTTTACTAGCTTCTTTAATAGATATCGAAGACACGTCACTAAAATCTGGTAATCCGTAATTACTATCGAATTGCTTCTTAACAGGTGATATTCTTTTAGCAGTATTCAACGGTGTTACATCAGAATTCGATGATGAGCTCAAAGCGCTTGCTTCGCGTGTTTTTTTCAACGTCGTAATCGCCCAACCTAGACCAAGTTTTTTAAGAGCAATTTCCATTTCTTCCGGAGATGATGCATATTTTAATATAGTAGAAGATGGGGTACTTGCTATTTGTGAAACACCCGATAATTCAGAAAAACTATTTGAACTTGTAGATGTGATTTTATCCTTATTATCTTTACATTCCTTATTTGCATCAGTACTAGGATAAAAAAGCTGCAATTCCTCTATCTGCGATGATTTTTTATTAACCGTGTTACGCTGTAATTTTCTATCGTTCATCTCCTCGGCAATATCTTCTCTTCCTTCGTTCTTACTTCCCATTAAATTTTGATTTCCTATATTTTTAGATGTTTTAGGTGAATCAAGAAATATCGAGGCCTCTTTTACTAACTCTTTTAAAGATAATTTTGTAACTGAAGAATTACACAACTTTTCTGCACGTTGATTATGTAAATTAAGCGAAGAAGCAATGTGTTCAGATGGCTTTACTATAGCAGTAGATTTCGTTATTTGACTCTCTGCTACCTTCTTTGCTGATAATGGACTTCTGGCATTATGACTTTGACTTTTATTTACGGTATCCGGCGTGTCGAATTCAATTATCGTTGACAATTCATGACCTGATGATTCAATTTCCGGTCTGAAATTCGATTTTATTATAATCGTACCAAAAATGTAAGATTAAATTATGAAAATATAAAAAATATGAAAAAAATAAAATTTTACCTATATGGCCCACTAAGTAAACTCACTGGTGGTTTACTTCTTCCATTAGAATATGCTAAATTATCTACAGCTTTCGATACTTTTGGAATATCAGTTAGCATTGGAACAAAATCTTTAATCCTTTTTGACTAGAACAACATAACAATTGACAATGTATAACTAACTAAATAATTATATATAAGTTATGTAACAAAATGTTGCGCTAACAGAAAAAAAGTTTATTCAAAAAATGTATTTTTCATATTCGATTCATTATGATTTGTTATGAAAAATTAGGCTCCATTCAGTAGTACTATACTTTCAGTATATCGTATTGTATTTAATTATATAAATGTTATTATTATTAATTAAAAAACATAAGTTATACCTCTTTATTAGAATATTTCCTTGTAGTCGTATTATTTCTTTCTATTCTGGAAGTATTATTTTTAAAACCATCATTATCCGTTGAAGTTTGTATGGAATGTTTTATAGTTGAAATTTCTTTTGATGTAATTAAGTTATTATTATTGAAACCTTCACTTTGTTCCAAAATTTCTTTCGATATTTTTTCTATTAGTTCTTCCTCGTAATGTTTCATCAGCTTAGTATCATGTTCTGGAGTTGATGTTAACACTTGAGCTGATTTATGTACTTTGAATCTATTCAACTGAATATTCACTTTTTCCTCGTTTATAATCTTTGGCTTGGCTCTTTCTTTTTCTACTTCTATTTCGTGTTCATCATGGCAAATTACATTATCATCGGTTGTTGGAGTTACTGTTTGTGTTTCTTTAATTTGATCAGGTTCTTCTTTAATAATTGCCTTGCTTTTAATAATCCTTTGAGATTCGATTAATGTTTTTGCAAGTTGATTATGAATCGCTTCTATATTTTCTACAAGTTTATGAACATTTTCCAGATCAGACCTCTCTCGTGGCTCAGGTAACTGCATCAAACTGGTTTCATCGAGTCGAGATGGATCGATCATGGACATTTCCATACCTAAACAAAATCATATAACAATAATTTTCACCTCCTTAAACTTCATTACTTAATTGTTAGTGATTAATAAAAGTAATGTACCTCTTTGTTCATTTCGAACTTTTTCAATAAGATGTGTCAAAGAAATTATTCTCTCAGCGCACGTAGTTTGAAGATCTTCGTATTTTTGTAATATCTGTGGGCAATTTTTTAATGCATAATTACGAATTTCGTCAAATTTAGCATGTTCTTGTTTACATTCTGGATTATTACATAAACAAAATCCTAATGAAGCTGGAACTTTCAAATGTACGTCGTTAATCTTTCTTGATAATGGACGATCATTTTGCTGATATTGAGATACATCTGTTGATGTTGAATAATCATTTTTGGTGGACGATGACTTGTTGTTAATATTATTATTATTATCATTATTATATGTTTGAGTATCTGTGGATGGATATCTAAGTAATTTTTTAATTCTAGCTAGATCAGGTATATTTGAAGGCATCCTCATGGTACGTGGTGATGGGGTTTCAGGTGTTGATACTGGACTAACATCTCTCCTCAAAAGCCTTAAGCTTTCGTTTGTTGATGAATCTAACAGCTCGAGAATAGAGATATTATTGCTTAACGCTTCAAGTATATCTTTAGGCTTTACTGGTGGTGGACTAGCAAAAGACGTTGATGAGTCTGAAACATCCTTTATTTTAATTCTTTTTGACTTGGATTGAATCCATTGTTGTTTACTCGTAGTGACCTGTTGTTGTTTGTGAGTGCCCGTTGAATAAACCTGAGTACTTTGCGTATTAACATCTACAGCAATTTCTGCAACCGGAGGTGGCTGTACTTTAATATTTAATCCACTTTTATCCACATACATTCTAATCTTTTTACTAGGCACATCTTCCGTACTCGTACACCTTCTTGGACTGCTATATTGCGATTTCGACAAAAATTTTGAATATTTCTTTGTAGGAGTCGAAGGTTTGCATGGACGAGTTGAACATGATTTGTGACACATTTTTGTCGGAATTGGCTTCGATGTTTTCATGACGTACTTTTTCTTTTTGTGCATTATTTCTGGGCTTTCTTCATCAATGTCAGTAATTCCATTTATTGTCTCAGAACTTGTTGATTCGCTACTGTCTACTCCTGCTCTGATAACCGTAATTTTTGGTTCAATTGGGTAATGGTCCGTAATTGTCTTAATTTCATCAGTAACAGAAGTAGATTCACTTTCCTTCTGTGGCACCAATTCTACTTGCGTACCTTTATCTTGAGCTACAGTTTCTCTACTCTTATCTCCTGTCATAGTTTGTACAGCAATTTCTACTTTTTTCACAGATATATCACCTTTTTCCTCTGTTTTATCCTTTTTACTTTTTTCATCAAAAGATGCATTTATCACTGTGATTTCTGGCGATATAGGTTTTTGGATAGGCACAACTTGAGTAGGTGACTGAGTCTGAACTGATTTATCTCTTTCAAACAAGGGCTTTATAGATGCATTAAAAATGTCGTTTGGTAAATCTGCTCCAAATTCTTGTAATAACAATCGCTTCTGTCTTTCAACCTTTTTTAACATATCTAATATTTGTTCTTCACGTGAGATTCCATTCTCTTTGCATTTGCTTTGTGGAATTTTGCTAGTTTCTGTACATTGACTAAAGCAACATGATTCTTCCAAATTAACACAGTCATCTATGTTTTTATCATGCTTTCTTGGTGTAAGAGTAATTTGTCTTTCTACAGGGTACGACGTACATTGCTCTTCATTTAATAACGTTTTTAGTGCACGATTTAATTTCGTTTTGTGTTGGTCTCGTAAAATTTTTCTTCGTTCTTCCTGTACATATGTATCTTTCTAAATAGAAATTGCAAGAAGAAACATTGTAATTAATGAGACATATATATATGGTGAAACTTGGAACGTTAAAATAAGATATATACCGGATAATGTTCGACTTGACTGGCTTTTAATTTACGTTCTTCGTTCGTAAGTTGATCTAGATGTTGCATAAGAGTCTGATAATCCCGGCGTACTTTTTCTCTTAATACTGCATCTTCTCCTCGTTTCTTCGCATTGTGTTTACGACTTTCTAATACGTGTATTTGAACAGTTTGTGCTCGTTCAATTTCTTGAGCCAAATCCATTGCGCTTGGCTGTGAACACATGTTTAATATCAATGAATCTTTTTTTATGTTCCTTTTTAAATTATCATGAATGGCTAAAAGATCATATGACTAGAATGTAAATACAATATTTATTATACTACTTATTGCAAACCTCATCCCATGTTTGTATTTTTTCAACTACACCAGTTGGTTGATCATACACATTACTATGATGCTTTTTATGATCATATAAGTGTACTTTATCAGTAGCTGGGCATTTTACATATCTTGGTGTTTTTGTTTCTCTGTTTATATATTGTTCGCCACTATCAGAAAAATATGATGAATCATCACTAAATGAACTAGAACTATCACTATTAGTAGAATCTGAAGTTGTTTGTACATAGTCATCTGGATTATACCTTTAACATCCAAGATATTTCTTAAACATCATATTTTTTTTAACTTTAAGCATTATAATACATACCTTGTTGTTTTATCTTTTATCCGAATATTTTGAACTTTTTGTTCAGAAGTTTTATTGTCAAACTTAAGTTCAGTAGCATGTGCAGTCTGTGTGGGCAATAGTTCTATAACTGAGTTAGGAGTAGATTGCTGTTCTAGAATTGAAGAATCATTTTCTTGAATTTCTTCTATTGTTTTTGCCTTCAATTTAACTGGGGATTTAACTGTGAATTTAACTGGAGATTTAATTGAAGACTTAACTGGAGATTTAGCTGGAGAACTTATTTTAATATCATTTCTTACAACCTATAAAAAAGTTCCAATATATATATGTATACTTGACTCTACTGATCTTATATCAAAGTTATTTAGAAATAATATACTTTTATATTAGTTTTTGTCTTCCCAGGTGATTTCTTACAAACATGTTTCTTCATCTTTTTAGACATCTTTTCTTGTTTATTTTTCTCTTCAGTTTCATTCTGAATAGATATACATATAGTATTTTCTTCAGATATTGTTTTCTTGGGAAGGTTTGCTACCATTGTAGATCTAAAGTTCTCTATTTCTCTCACTTGATGTAATCTTTCTTGACGTTGCTGTTGTGTATTATCCGTCTACACAGATTTTATTTAATCATTCATAAATTTTATTCTAGCACAATGTATGAATATTTGTAAAAATTCTCTATAGTGTAACTAAATGTATGAAAAAAGAAAATTAAACCTGCTGAATATTTTTCATTTGTTTCATTGCCTCTTTTCCTCTTTTTAATGCTGCTAATTGATTCTTCTTAAATTGCTCCTTGATCAATGTCTCATGATCCGGTTCTAATGCAGCAGACATATGTGCTTGACCAATATCTGCCATGTCCTCTTGATATTTCTGTTGAACTTCCATGATTTTTCCATTGTATATTTGCTTCAAATCTAAATTGTCATTATTTTCAAGCTTTCTAAGTTCCTCTTTAGCTATGTATTTTGTACGTTTCAAAAGTCTATCTGATATTTCTTTTGATTGTTGGCGCACCTGTGTAAATTTCTTAAGTGATTCTTCCAATCTTTTTATTATTAATCTTGTCATCAACCATATTAATATTTTATCTACTTTTAATGCAATAAAATAATTACTATAATATTACAATATTCAATACAAAGTATGTATTTAATAACTTATATTTATATCATTAATAAATAAAGATTGTTTCTTTGTACTTCATTATTATTATACATCACATATTTCTATTTCATACTTTTTAAATTTATCTTTTAATTTTTACATAATTCATAATATGTGTACCTGCTCCAAACGTAACCTTCGTCGACGATCACGCTCATTTTTCTTAATTTGATCTAAATCAGATAGTACCATTCTTCCTCTGCGAATATTCAAACGGTTCCCATTAACAGTAACATTAATAGACATAGTTCATTCAGGTAAAAGCTATCTGTTATTCGAATAGATCTATTATAAAATATTCCTTAACTCGAATTTAAAATAGTAGGAACGGCCATTCTTACATTCCACCAATCAATGGAGCATTGTTCCTAGTGGTTTTGTAACTGTACATTCACGGCGCCGTTAGAAATTTTTACGGTAAAACTTGCGCGCGTGTAATTCAAACATAAATTACTAAGAATTACTGATAACATCAACATATTTAACGGAATATTGTATCTTTTGTCGATGAATTTAATGTTTATAACAAGGTAATATATAACATATAATAAAATCTATGATAAGATCAATTGTCTATGAGAAGGTCATAGAAATAAATATATAATGAAATATCTTATATTCTAAAAATAGTAACTTTTTATGAAAATATATATATATATATAATTATCATATATGTTATAATTATTACCTATGCAGACAAGTGCATAGCGTGAAATAATTGTTTTTTGTTTCATAACATATATCTAGGGAAATATAATTTCTTGAATAAGAATCCGTGAAGTTACTAAAGAGTAAAGCGTCAGCCTTGTATCTTGTACAGTCGGTATCACGGTCGTGGTCGGTATTGTTACAAACAAGCAATATTCAGTGGCGACTACGTACACGCTTGAGATATACACTTTATCATTCAAGTATCACATATCCTTTGCGCTTCTCAGTGATGAATCCATTCAGGTGATTAATGATTGCCTAAACAAACCGTAAATCAGCTACGAAAATATTCGCTAGGACAAAAGTTATCGTTTCATTTATAGCAAAGGTGATGATTGTAAAGTGAAACAATCAAAGAGGACAAGGAAAGATATCTATATTACCTCAAACTTCTATCAATGTGTGTAGTGCACAATTGTATATTATTGAACTTCCAAAACTTTTTTAACAACGTTCAAAATTGTTAACTCCATATTTATCTCATCAGTATTTGCGATGATCTCTGATAAAATTGTCGCATTTATGCTTACAGAGAGAATCTAATAATTGTAAAAAAATGTGTATTATCAAAAAATGTCGATGAAATATTTTAAACAATGATTGTAATTCAGTTAAAAAAAGCAGTTTTAGGGACATATGGTAAGTAATTGATGATATATTCCGTTTAATTTTCGATATTACAAGAGCAGATACATATCTTGAAAAAAAACAATGTTTATCAAGCTTTAATAAGAACTATTTTTGTAATAGTCCTAAATGTGTAACACCTAAATGATATTGGAAGTTTAAAATATCTATATAATGCAAATCACTGCAACAGAAAATAATGAATCGGTATTGGTTGTAAGTCAAGATTTTGATTTTCATGAAAGCTGTGAATAATCCATTTTGGAACAATGCATAAATGGAGTACCTCTTTATTATAAGCTCAGTTGCTCAAAGTTTCTAAACAATCATTGTGTTTTGCATGTGTATTTATCTTTCCTTTTATTTCAAACAAATAAAGGTATTAGAGGAAAAGGAGAAAACATGTAACCTTATTATTTTTTTGACCTATTATTTATTATAATAAACAACTTGTATGAAATTAATTTTTGTATCATCATCTAGCTAATCTAAATTTTATTATATTTTGTTATTATTATATAAGAAAATTGAGTTTATCTAGAATAAAAGACTGCAGTAAAACAAATGGTGACATTTCTTCATACTGATATATTCACTTTTGATCTCAAGATTTCTAAGTGATACAAAACTAATATTTTTGATACAAGAAAAAATACAGTATAATTAATATAATTATATGATATTATTCTAGTAATATTTCATATCTAAACCATATAGTATATTGCAATATATTATTAATTACATATATATATTCTTTTACTTTTTACAGTCATATTATATATTTCAATAATGTAAGATAGTTGTGAATATTATAGTTTTGTATACATTGTTTCAAATTTTCTTTCTCACATACGTTTCAGATTAGAAGAATACATGGAATCAAAATGGCACGTAGACGTAAAAGTGAAATGAAATCATCCGTAAAAACATCACTTAAATATGTACCTGTTCGAAAATCTAGTAGACAAATAGCCAAAAAGCAATTAGAAGAAAAAAAGATTAATGGAGATGTTTTACAAATATCTTACTCAAACGACTCAGAAGATAATAAAAGTACCACAGAATACCAAACCCAAGTACTTTCAAAAAAGAATCAAAATTCTTTAAGGAAGCATAACAAGCATAAGAACATTTCTAATAGTAATGTACTTGCAATTAATGAAGAATGTTCATATTCCACAACATCTCAGTATAAAAAAGATGCTAGTGAAAGTGATAGTCAAGATGGAATAGACATTATAGTTGATCAATCTAATAAACTTAGTCCTGAAGATGTTCAACAAGTAGTTGTTGGTAATCCGAATAAAGAAATTGTAACTGAATCTGATTCTGCTGAAATCGAAATATGGCCAGAAGATGTAATAGAAGAAACTGTAATATGCGAAGAGATGGAGGTTAAAGAAGAACTTAAGGATAGTGGTTGCAGCTTAAAACAAAATGACAATGTAATTGTAAAAGAAGTATTAGTTGTGAACACTCCCTCTTTAGAAACAAAAAATTTTGTAGAATACACTGTGATACAAAATGAGAATGGCATGGAATCCATGTTAGTAGAATCTGATTCAAGAAATACACCTAATAATGAACGTTATTGCAATGCGCAAAGTGATGTGTGTAATTTACATAAAACGGGGAATTCCATGCCAGCCTTATGTATAGATGTGCCAATGATTTCTAATGATAGAAATAATAAATCAACTAATTTAGAAAAATCATATACTCATAGTAAGGATATAATTAATGATCAAGGAGACCCATATGGAAATAAAGATGCATATACAAAAAAGTTGCAAGAAACTTTATCTAAAGATGATGTGTTCTATAAGATAGATAACAAATTAGCAGATATGCAAATTAGTGAACCTTCAAAAGAAATACAAAAATTAGTTAATGATTTATCCAATACAGAAAACATAATGTCTCCATTACAAATTGCTGGAAACACAGAGAAGGTGATACCAATGAGTGTTGATGAAGAAAGCAGTTCCTCAATACTAGATAAAATGGAACAACTGCATCAATCAAATAACTCTGCTATATTGGTTGATATTATAGAGAAAAGTATTACAGAGTTAGATGCAAGAAATAATGATTCTTGCAATGATAAGATGGACTGTACAAATCAGCATTTACTAAAATCAAAGGTATTATCAGATAAAAAAAATGGAAATCAACGTAAAACAGTACATTTGCAACAAGTTAATGAGGAATTGTATGGTGATAGTGAAGTGGATAGCAAAATTGATGGGGAAGATACAAAACTATCTAGTAGCAGTGATAATAGTAATGATACACTATTATCTATGAGTAACTGTAAATTAACAGAATTTGATACAAAATGTAATAATAATTCAAATGATATTGATAAAAAGGTTGAGTTTAGAAGCAGAAGTGGTAGCACTGACACAACAGGTTCAGAAAGTGGATCAAATAGTTCTGGTGTAAGGAGGAGTAGTAGAATTAGGTCAATTGGTTTAATGAAACAAAGGTATGTATTTTAATATAATATAAATATGTAAATCATATAAAATATTTTTTTAAACAAATTAACTAAAACAAACAGACTTTCTAATCATATTATTGAAAATAATATGTATACATGAGTTTAAGTGAATTTAAAACAAAAGGATGATTTATTTTTATGCCATTTTATAGATCACGAGGACGTGGTTTAGTTATGAAACCTAATGTAGATATTTCAAAAACAAGTGTTCAACAGGAACGAGAAAAAGTAGCTAATAATGTTGTTTCAATTGCTCAAGAAATAAAAATGGATAATATGTCTGAATCACAATTAGATAAAGAAACTAATATCAGTAAAACAGTAAATACATTTGAGTCTCTTACATTGCTAGCAACAACTTGTAATACTACAGGCTACGATTCAGATTCCTCTAAACCTGTTAAAGTAAAATCTCGTTGGCGAAGATCAAGTGAACTTGAAATGGGTGGATCAAATACAGGGACTGTATCTACATCAGCAATTGGATCTGTATTTGGAAATATAATTGCAAATATATCTGAATCTGGATCATGTTCAACTGTTAAAACCACAAGTGGATCTTTAACAGATATTAATTCTTCAGATTCTCCATCTGGATCAGCAACAATTACAAATTTTCAATCTAATACAGAGACAGAACAAACAAAAGAGGTATCGACATCAGTTAACAATAATAATATTGTGCAAATTCCAAAAACTGTGGGTGCAAGAATTTTATTACCTATGGTTCCTGAAATAAAAGACAGAGAAATGGAAGAAAGGCTAAGTCAGTTTGAATATTTGCGTGAAAATTTATATTTGACAGAAAGGTATGTAAATAGAATAAAGCCCGTGAAATTATGATATGTATAATAATAATACTTTTAGATACACAAATAAAGAGACGAAGAGAATGGTATGTGATTGCTTTTTAACAGAGGAAGAAATTGAAAGAGGAGAACTAGGTTGTGGAGAAGACTGTCTAAATAGACTTCTTATGATAGAGTGGTACATATTATATATTCATACATTTAAATTAAATGTAAAACGTTAATAAAAATATAAGCTTTATACAATATGTTATGTATTTTCTAGCGGCCCTCGATGTGTAGTAGGTGATCGTTGCACAAATAGAAGATTTCAAAACTGTGAATATGCAAAATGTGAAGTATTTAGAACAGAAAAAAAGGGGTTCGGATTGCGAGCTATGGTTGACTTGTTAGCGTAAGTAAATTTTTTTACAACTATAATATAATAAAATTCTTTATTAATAAATGCTATTTTTAAACATCAGAGGAGAATTTATAATGGAATATGTAGGTGAAGTAGTTGATCCAAAAGATTTTCGACGTAGAGCAAAAGAATATTCAAAAGATAAAAATAAACATTATTATTTTATGGCATTAAAATCAGATCAAATCATAGATGCAACTCTGAAAGGAAATGTTTCTCGATTCATAAATCACAGTTGCGATCCAAATTCTGAAACTCAAAAAGTAAGTATAACTAATAAAAGTAAATTCTAAATTATATATATAAAACTTTATCTTTATAATTGAAATTTTTACAGTGGACAGTGAATGGTGAATTGAGAATTGGTTTTTTTAATAAAAAATTTATAGCTGCTGGTGAAGAAATTACATTTGACTATCATTTTCAACGTTATGGGTATGTATGTTAATAGTATTTTAGTTGATTAGTATTTTGGTACGTTAATGATATGTAACAAAGTATGTCCTTTGTGCAAAATTTTATTGCACAATTAGCAAAGAGGCACAAAAATGTTTTTGTGAAGCACCCAATTGTCGCGGTTGGATCGGTGAAACGCCTGAGGAAGAAAAAGAAAAGATTGAAAAGAAAGAAAAACGTGAGAAAGATATGAAGAAAAAGAAAGGTGAAAAGAAACAAA
Source organism: Bombus pyrosoma (assembly GCF_014825855.1). Lineage (NCBI taxonomy): Eukaryota > Metazoa > Arthropoda > Insecta > Hymenoptera > Apidae > Bombus > Bombus pyrosoma. The sequence goes on along the minus strand of NC_057785.1, from coordinate 1,788,403 downwards.
CTGATTATATGGAAGATGAAGATGTGAGTAATATAAATATAATTTTTGTTTTTACTAATTTGAACTAATTAATAATTCATTTGATTTACTTTTAATATTATTTTAGTTGGAGGAAGAAATAGATAAACTATGCTCAGGTGGTTTGAAAAATAGAGCCCATACATTGACATTAAGTAGATTAATGGTACGTAGCAGAGAACTAGAACACAGAACACGGCTTTTACGCCTCATACAAAGCGGAGAACAACCATGTCGAAGATTATTTTTGGATTATCATGGTTTACGTTTGATTTGGAGTTACGTTATGGATATTTCTACTAATGATTCTGATGAAGCACAACAGTTTCGACTAGAAGTTTTGAAAACCCTAAATACACTTCCGATCCCCAACAAAACAATGTTAATGGATAGTAAAATTTATAATGTGGTAGAAAAATGGTCAAGACGATTGTATTTTTCTTTGAGTGGAGATTCTCCTGAAGATGATCAAGGAAAATCAAAATCAAATAGTGATGAATTGCCAGTTAATTATGATAGCAATGAAAAAAGAAACTCTTATCCATTGACTGATACAGAAAAACAAGAAAATAATATTGAAATTACTGACATAAAATCTGATAACACAGATCAAAATCTTATTCCTGAATTAGCTTTGAGTCTTTTAGCTGAGTGGTCAAATTTAAAAGAAGTTTTTCGTATACCAAAAAAGGAAAGAATTGAACAAATGAAAGAACATGAGAGAGAAGCAGATCGTGGATACAGAGAAGAATTAGAAAAAGATGAAAAAAGAGGAACGTCGTATGACAGGCATAGATCTGATAGATATGGGAGAAACGAAGTAGAGAAACGTGGGGATAGAAGACGAGGACGAGAATCTCCAGAATCTGAACATACTCGAACAAAAGATAAGAGAATAGAAGAAAGAAGTAGCTTAGTTCCAATTCCGCGAATGACGAAATACGAGCGCAGACAATTATTTGCTTTAAAAGTAGCTAAAGAGGAAGAAGAACGACAGCGTCGTCAACAGCAAGAATCGTGGCAAGATCATGAAACTAGATGTTTGGCATTAGGTATAGATCCTCATACCACGGCTATGGTAGACCCACAAACAGGATATCCTGTTTTTTACAATCCATCAATTGGACAATGGCAACAATATCCTACACAAGGTTTTAATCCATATATATATATTTTTATACATTTATGTTGCATAGTTCTTAAGTGATGTAAGTCCAAAAATTTGACTTTATAATGAACAATTTCTATTGGCCTTAAAAGAAAGGATAATTTGTCATAACTTATGTATATTATATACTTATGTATATTATATACTTATGCATATTACATTTCTTAAAAGCCATTGAAATTGACTTACACCATTTAGAAACTAAGTCCATTTCTTCTTATCTGATTATTTCATTCATATAAAATTTTATTATATAGATGGAGAAATAAATCAGCAATGTACTTCAGTGTATGTAGCTGGACCACAGGCAGTATCTAGCCATACTCAATCCGGAATGGTACCGCAAAGTTCACATGTCCTAACATCATCAATTTCTTCTGAAATATCACCTGGCATGTCGAGTAACATACCTTCAGGTGTACCTCCAGTGGTGTACACGTTAAGTCAAACGCCTGTATATAATCAAAGCACAACAGCTTATTCTTTACTGTCTCATTGTCATCAACAATACCCCGAAGGCCAATTGCCACTCTCGAATAATTTAGTTTCCAGCGGAACATCGGTTCCGCTCCAAACCGAATCTCTTTACGAACATATTGAAAAACAGTCAGATCAACAATTTTCTGCTACATTCAGACAATCGCAGCCTGAAGCACCTCCTATAGATTTACCACCCAAATGGAAGAGTGCAACTGATAGTAGAGGCAGAACATATTATTATCATGTAAAAGAACGAATATCGCAGTGGTTGCCTCCTCCACCAGATCATATTGGAGTTCAACCAGATTCGTCATCGACTTCAGAATCTAGTGAAGAATCTAGTTCATCCAACGAAGAAGATGAAGAAATTGACGAAGACAATAACGAAGAATCGAGAAACGAAGAGTTAAGCTTAAATAACACTTTGATAGAAAAATCGTTAAATGGTTCTAAGCATAATGTACCTAAAAAAAGTGCGGCTCATAATATAAGCGGATGTTCAGGTCTTTTTCCGGAAGGCAAGAAAAGAAGAGAGGGTTTAGTTCAAGAACGAATTATTAGCGTACGTTATATTTCATGTTTTTCCTTTTTATTACAATTAATACGTATTTTTGTATTCATTCTTATATATTATGTTTGTATATTTTATAGCCACGTCGAGAAGAAGACCGTATGGATCACAAAACGCACAAAGGAATAAAGGAGAAATTACGACGTCAAAAAGAAAGAGCCAAGTTTAAAGAACACGTTGAAAAAATACGAAGACATCGCCGTAGTAACAAATCTAAATCTCATTCACGACACAGTTTAAATAAATTGCAACTATCGTCGTCTGATTTATCCACAATGTCAGAGAGAAAGATTAAAGATACTTTTAGGATAAATATGGCGAATGTCATGGTACATTTTTTGAATCCGTATAGGAAAAACGATTGTAAACAAGGTAGAATAACAAATACGGAAGATTTTAAACATCTCGCTAGAAAGGTACGTTTGCAGAAGAAAATCTTTTTAAATAAATTTTTTTACGAATTATATCATTATTTTTTAAGCAGTAATGTTAAATTAATTTTTTTAAAAATCTTTTCTGTTTTAGCTTACACATTTTGTACTTGCAAAAGAATTAAAACACTGTAAAAGTGTTGATGAATTACAATGTAATGAAAATGTTAAACACAAAGCTAAAGATTTTGTACGTAAGTATATGAGTAAATTTGGCGCAGTTTATCAGAAAAGCACTGATGAAGATTAATTATGTAACTTATGACATGAAATTGTTATTTATTATACGAATCCTTCACTTTGAACATTGTAATATATCTACTAAAAAAAATATATCTAAGTAATGCCTGTATGTAGATATATATATCTGTAATTATCATTATTGTAATATAGATGAATTTGTACATGCTTCATAAACATTCTGGTAATTTAGTCATTAAGAAATTAGCAAATTTCTAATTTCGTACATTCAATGTATAAACTTTATATTTTCATTTGGTAGATAATAATATGTATGTTATATCTTTAAAAAAAAAATGCATTTTATGTCCTGCTATAATGTACATCTTGCATAATTATATTAAGTATTGATTTTGCCTTTTATTATCAATTTTAAAAGATGACATTAAATATTGTATTGTGAAATAATCAATATTAAAAATCTTAAATATTGTACATAATTATAAATTGTAAAAGAATTTTTAACTGTTTCATAAAAGTAAGTTGCAATTATTATCTTCTTAATGTGTATAAAAAGCAAACGAAATTAAAAATAATAAATTTTGCATTTACAAACTTATTTTCTATCTATTTAAAACTTTATGTATTATAGTTTTTTAGACAAAAGCAATATATGCAAGTTTTAACGAAAGAAATGTTTGAATAAAAGAAATTATATATTATTAATAGGCTACAACTTATTGAAATTGTTTCTCAGAAGTATTGTTTTCAAATACACCAAAAAGTTAATTTATTTTTTATAAGAAAATATTATTTGTGTAGAGATTACTTTTTGCTGTCAAAAAATTATATTTGAAAATTAACGTAAAACGGTCTTACAATTTGTAATATACATATGAATACTGTATTATGTATATATGTACATATTATTACGGTGTAGATATTTATACATACCTACAAATTTTTTTACACCAATACGTAAATATTAAAAATTGAATAAATCTCTAAAATAGTATGTCACTGTACATAATCTTGTTAACAAAATACATTTATTATTTTATTCTAAATAATTAAATTTTTAATTATTTAATCAAACGTTATTCTGAAATCAAGATCGATAACGCTTTTGGTTACTAGAGGCGCTAGTGAGTACTGTACATGATGTGTTTCAAGAAACTGATATAACAATGTCTCAAGTACATGTAATTTTATATTACGTATAAATTAAATAAAATTCGTAAATGATTTTATTCTATAAAACATAGCTTACACATCTTAGATTATGTCAATCACATATTTTATTAAAATTTAACATATTTCAATATGTTAAAAATGAACGCGCGATAAAAAGATTTGACGCTCATTGACAACATAAAAATGCGATTCCGCTGTAGATTGAAGATTCGTCACGTCATATATATATATAATATTTATGATATAGAACGATTTTTACAGTAAAAAACCTTACTTTTTATCTTGAGATAAGATATTACTATCAATAGAGAAGAAAGTGGTCTTTTACAGTTGACGTGAGAATAAAATATTTTTCGAACAATGGATATTCTGAAACCTGAATTAATTTGGGTAGATGGCCGATGTTATAGAGTATTAGAAAATATTGAACGGACGGATGCTCGCGACGTTCCTCCTTACTTCGAAGACAATAATTACCATTTGGATGACAATGATTCTGAGGATGAATATTACGATACAGATATAGAAATTGTACCATATGGATCAACAAAATTTGAACATACATTTCGTGTACCAAAGTATACAAATTTTGTAAGATATGTTATGTAATAAATTCAACATATAACAATGATTAATGATTGCCACAATATTTTAGAGCATTTTTTCCATATATTGTTGGAGCCAAACATGCAGTACGTAAAAGATTAGAAAATGAAACTGGAACGTTAATACAAGTTCCAAAATTAGGCCAAGATGGAGATATTGGTAATTACATTTTAAATTTTTGATTAAAATGTAAAACTTTATTTTCATAATACAATTATGTATCTGTATTTTAACAGTAATAATTGGTTCTGACCGCAAAGGAATAATAACTGCACGTCGGAGAATAAATTTATTAATGGAAGCAACTAGGAAGAAATTAGAATTTACACACTTTTTATCAATACCTTTAAATGAAGGTCATATAATAATGAAGTTTAATATGTTTAAAAATGAAGTCCTGACAAATTCAGGAAAGAAATCCAGAGGTGTGGATGAAACAATTTTCCAAACACCAAGTAAATTACATCTTACTATTGGTTTAATGACATTACTTGATGAAACAGAAAGAAATAAAGCTATAGAAGCTTTAAATTATTGTAACGAGCATATTGTAAGGTAAAGAAAATAATATGATATAAAAAATATCTTCTGTTGTTACAAATTTGCTAAAGCTTATTTCATATTATTTTTTTATAACAAATTACAGACCTACTATTGAAAAATATGGACAAATTCCTATACACTTACAAGGAATTGATATAATGCAGGATGATCCTAGTGAAGCAAAAGTTATATATGCAAAGCTAGTTAATAAAACTGAAGTTTTGCAAAAGATAGTAGATGAAATTGTAGACTATTATGTCAAGATAGGTAAAACAGCAAATAATATTTTTTAATAGTAGAATATGAGTGCATATGTTAAAGACATTAATAGCTTATACAACAAGAAGCATACTGATAGTAAAATACGTTGCTTAGGTTTAATAATCAAAAGTAAACGTCAGTCAAGTAAGCTGCATTTAACTCTTATGAATACAACTTTTCAAATAAATGAAGAAGAAAGAAATAGTAAAAACTTAATAACATTTGATGCAAGAGAAATATTGAAGGTAAATATATTTAATTATTTAAGTTGTAATATACTAGCTGCAACTAAGAAACTAAAATTTTTTAGGCTCATGAAAATACAACCTTTGGCGAAACCATATTAAAACAAATTCACATATCGCAACGTCATACAATTGGTAGTAATGGATACTATCTAGCAACTGCAAAAATTAATCTACTTGAAGGTTTATAAATGAATTGTATATGAATTTATATATCCAATTATTTTTTAAAATACCAAAATTATAAAATGGCAATTGGATATAAATAATTCGTATAGGAAATACTTGGTTTAAAGATAAGATATTTTCTAAAAATATATTAGCATGTTTTTTAAAGTTATTATCCTGTTTTAAATGAAATTTTGTATATTTCTGTTATTATATAGCTTTTATTTTACTAAAGTATTTCATAAGGTAAATAATAATATTAAATATATCCATGATACTAGTACAAGCATTTATAATAAGTAATAATTGTAATTAATCATTAAAACTTGATGAGTTGTATTTATGTTTACAGATGAACCTGTGTAACAGTTTGAAAATTCGATTTTCCTATATAATTCATTCTTTAGATGTATTTGCATATCAATGTAAATATTTTGGATTAAAATTCTACATAATTTAATAATGTAAATATCCTGGATGAAGTACCTACAAACTTTAATCTTTAAATGCAAAAAATATTTTCAAAAGATTGGACAATATTTTTGGTGTTCTGTATATGTCAAAATATGAAAAAAGGTCCTGTGTATTCAAGAAAATAAATTTTTCGAATTACAAGCAAAAGAATAAATGAATTTATAGTAAGTGTGCAAACTGTTTTCATAATTGTCTGTTTGCTAGAGTATGCCAGTAATAATTTCAAAACAACATATGATTAAAAATTGTTGGTATTTTCTTTATGTAGTTAAATATTTTATTATATGTGTCAGTTTTGTTAATATTGCTGGACAATGGTAATTTATATTTCGTCGTTTATTTTATATGTATATATCGCTATGATAACTGTCTTATATGTTACAGTATAAAAAGTATTTATTAACATGTCCTGTATCACACAGGCCGATAATAATCCACAATAGCAATTAAACATAAAGCTTCCATTGGACTAAAAAAGATATGTTTTAACTCATTTTTTAACGAATATATATGAAAGAAGATCTAGGTACCATGAATTCAGGCTTTCATGTCAAATATTTTAATGTAAGTCTTTAAATCTTTTTTTAATCTCTATTTATTCTTATTTTCTTGCAGTTCTGCATAGAAGAAAGATTTGTTAAATTAGAATATTTAATTAAAAAATAGTCCTTATACTGAATTCCTGACACTCTAATTTTTTTCTATCTACTTTACTTCAGCAATTTAATATTGTACATATTCGACTGCTTAATGAATGCTTTACTTCTATTAACTATCACAGGTTACGAATGGCTCATGAGACACAAAATGAGTTCAATATGTGTGCAAATAGCCAAATATAAATTCAATATTCACTTTCAAAATGAGATTGATATAAAATGTTTTACACAGATTCTTTGTCACAAAAAAAATTATTATAATTAAAGTTAATACAATTCTTGCCTTCAAACAATTCACAAACAAAAATTTGTATTGTATGTAAATTGGTATATAGTATATATTTACTTTTTATTATATTAAGATTTTCTCAAGTAACTTTTAAAGAAATTATAAAATTATAAAAATATAACGCGTTTGCGTTTTTTAAACCTTGAAGATCCAGAGCGTTATTGTTCTCTGTACTTTTTAAACAAGGAGATCTTCATGTATGATATTTTTATATAAATTCAAAATAAAGTATTTTTTCAATATTGTAATTTTTCTTATTTCACCTAGTGTTATTTTATCGCTTTAATATACTTTTTGCTTTTTTTTTTTTACTTTTGTAACGTGATAAATGTCACGGTCGGATCGAAGACGCATGCGTAATGAGTACCAAAAGAATGTCATACGTCAAAATAGTAATAGACGAATCAGAACCATATGAATGTTTTTTATCAAATTATATACACATAATGAAACTTAAGTTTTCGATTTTTATCACCGTAAAAAAAACTCTAACCTCTTCCCTGTTGCATGTAATGTTTAATACGAAATATTAACAAACACATATTTGTAAAGAAATTAATTTATAATTACTAATATTAATTCGATATAGAAATATTAAATATATCTGGTATAGAAATATTTTAAACATATAACAATATGTCATTAAATTTTTTTTAAGCTAAAAATTTCATTTGGAATTGGACATCACATAATTTTATCCTATAATATGTTTGTTAGAGATTCAAATTATTTTTACAATTTTTAATATCGGTAATCACTAATTGTTATAATTAATTATTATTAAAAATATACAATTGATAATATCAATTTGCAATAATATCAATTATTTTAGTACTAGTGCAACAAGTTATTGAAATTTTCATAACAATAATGGATCATCTACAATAAATTGAATAATTTGTTGCTTAATCATTTAATATTTTTAAATGTGCAGGATAAAATGCACATGTACTACCTCTACTATGATACGATGTATATACATGTATTATTTTATATATGATATAATAGATACTAATTAATAGTTAGATATTGACATTAAATTATCTGATTCTTCAGGTTTATGAAAAATGCATGGAATCAAGAGAATATTAGTTTTCTGTACATTAACAACCATTTTACCAATTCTACTTCTTGTGACACCATTATATTTACGTCATAATTTCTATGCCAATGTAGCATATGCTGTAATGGATTCTGATATCTTGGAAATTACAGATGGTATTTCTACAATATTTTGCTCTGTAAATACACTTTAATTTTGATTATATATGTATATGAATTATATATAAAATCAAATACAAATTATTATTAATAATGATATATAGGCACATACTTTACAAATGAATAGAACATTTAATGCATTTCAAATGTCACATAAACCAGAAATAACTTCGTATAGAAAACATATACGTCTTAAAAAAAGTATGGTTTTACCAGATGATACATTGGAGTACTGGGGATTTTATCTCTTAGAAGGATCAAGCGTGGCACTTTCTGTGTGCTCAAGGTAATGCAATGTTAGAATATTATCATATTTTTAGTTAATATATAATTGCATATAATAATTATTTGCATAGATTTGAAGGTGCTTCCATACTTGTTGTTAAGGGAGAACGAAATTTGCGAACATGTGGAATGTTAGAGCATCACAATACACAAATTGCGGAAGGTATATTTTTACCAGAAGCAAAAGAACAAGTTAAAGTAACATTTAAATCAAATGCAGAACAAATTAATTCTAATAATACTATTATACAGAACAATTACAATGAAACATTAAATGACATTGAAGATAAATTGTTATGGGATCATACATTGAACAATACTGATCAAAATATTGGGGCACACTATCCTTATTTAAACGGTTTTATGTCTAATATGGAAAATTATGAAGAAGGAGCAAAAGAATTATTACGGGATAAAAATATTCAACATATTATAGGGTCTTTGGAAAAAGAAACTATACATACTACCAGAAGATTAAGACATGCTAGGAAGAGGAAATATAAAAAGCAAATGAAAGAAACAAGAATAAATATTACATTGCAGGAAAGAAAAAAAGCACAAAAAGATCTTAAAATCAATTCTTATTTTAAAAGAGATATATATAATAAATACAGTTTATTTTTAAAAAGATTACAAAGAAGCTTGGATTTAGAAGATAATAGAAAAGGTGATATTAATAACGAAATGAATGTGCAAGATAAAGAAGAATCAAAAAAAAGAATCAAAAGAAATCAAGGGATTGTTAACCCAACACTTTTATTTGATCAAGGTGTTCAACATGGTGGAAATGCAGGAAATGTAACAGATACTAATGAGGATTCTTCTGTATCCAGTTTTGAAAATGAGTTATTTAAATGTTATGGGGGATCAATTTTAATGGCTCAAGAATTTGCACCTTCTGAAAAATGCACTGATGTCACTTATTTACTGAACGGCAAACATATGCAAGCTGTGCATAACATCATAGAAGATGGTTACTATTATTATATCTTTTATAGCGATAATGATATCGTATCGAATGACATATATGCATTATTTGATATTTATAAACCCATTTTTCATTATGAGAATATAACAAATTCTTGTATAAATCAAACAAAATGTTCCTTTTCAATTAATATGCTATCTTCTGATAGAGTAATTGTTGAAATACCAACTAAAGATGGTCTTGAATACGAAATAGATGATGTTAATCTGCTTTTATCAATTTGTCATCCACGAATGGAAGTGTATATAATCTTTCCTGTTGCAGTATTATTCTTTATTCTTACTTGTGCTTTCATGTAATACATTTTACAATTTTTTTTATCAATACAAACGTTGAATTTTGATCAAATCGCGTATTATTATTAAGAGATATTATTCTATTGATAGAAATTCGTGAATGGGTGGAATAAAAAAATATTTTCATCAGTATATGTGTTTAAAAATATATAAATATCTGTATATATATATTTACATATTAATATATCCTGATTGTACATATATGTACATATATACGTATATACAATATATCTATACTTATATATGTATATGTATATATATCTTTTTATATAAAGAATTGTATAAAGTATGTGCTATTATGATGTTGCATGAATAGCTTATATTCTATATTAAACATTCTACCCTAGCCACTAATATTTCTAAACATATAAAGCAAATGAGGTAGTGCGACGATTTGAATCAAAAGTCGCATAAAATAGTATTGAATGTATTATAAAGTATTTTCGCCTATAATTACGATAACTATGATCTTTATGTTGTTAGATTTATTTTGTTGATTATTATATTCAAAAGTATATATTTCTATTATAAAATTTCAATACCTTTATTGGTGAATGTAGAAAATAAAATGTAATTTGTATATGCATAATTTGATTAAAATATCTTAAATAACTACCTTTTGGCTTAGAATTACTTCCGGTTCATATCTCTTTACTTTCTCAATCTATTCATTAAATCTATTCCTTAAGCCGAAATATATAGTATATAAACGTTATTTCAAATACGAAAATATATAAATATATCGCTATAGACTGTTTATTTAAAAAAGATTAAGAATATGAAATGCTATCAATGTATGTAATTACATTTGCCGCAAATACCCCACTAAGAGGTCGCAGAGAATTGTGGGCAATTGACGTACTTCCTTTATGCGCAATAGACATTTGGAAAATCGCGTACGATAAAAACCAAGGAATTGAATAAAAAGCTGTTATCCACTTTTAAAAATTAATATCCCGAAACGTTCGAATTGTTTCGCGTAGAATTTTACGTGTCGAATCAGGAGAAAAGTCGATTGAAAATTTGAAGACCGCTCGCAGCGCCATTGTGCGGTGCTCATAAGAATATTCCTTGTGACGCAATAGGAACTCGTCCTTTCCGTCGACCTACCGTGAGTGGAACATGTCGCATACGTCTGAGCGAAGGTAAGTTCAGTTTTTTCATGCGTAATTGAGAAATATGCGTGCTTTCTTATATTTCACTAATTTCTTGTTTACGTTGTACCTCTGTAAATCTGGCGCGACACGCGGCTGGACGTCAACACTTCACGATATATCCTTAAAAAATAGTGCCGCAATCAGCGAATGCATGGGACACGAGACTGACAACATGGCGTGCATTCATTTTTGTCACATTGTTCACAAAATTAACGTTAATCCCTCGTACTTCTTCATTTTTATAACCTCTATAATTGTTGTGATTAGAAGTCATAATGGGTATCCATACGGTGGGTCGCCAAACTCTCATAAAAATATATTTGAGAAGCTTTATTATAGGAATTGCATGCTCTCTACTCGTACTTGCAAACACGTTTTACTTTGCATTTTAAATTACGTAATAAAAAATGGATTTTCTTTAGTAAGGCTAGTAAAAATGATGCGAATCGAATAATGTTCAACAATGCTACATAAAATTGTAGGCATTATGTCTCATACAATCGAGATTCGTCTTGCTGGAACATGCTTTCGCGTGAGTCACTGTCAACGCATCTATCAAGTCATCGATAAATTCATTATCATATCTGCAGGATGATCTAAAGGCATTGTTGATACATTTATAGGAAATCAGATACTTTTTAACGAGAAATTCCTACGTTATTGAGATAAAATACCTTTTAACATTCGTCGCGAAATTGAAATACTATGATGTCGGATTTTTACGGTTCAAGGTCGCTAGGATTCAACATTATTTATACATTTGATTTTGGAGTAAACATATAATGCAAGTTACTGGAACAGTTTATTCATTCCTGGTACCACTGATTAGAATTAAAAAATTAAATGCTATAAATGAAATAAATTTTTTTTAGATATATTCTACTGCAAATTATACAGTTATATATCTAAAATAAAAATCAAATTTTTATTCTGATGTATCATTTGTATTTCAGAAACGATGATCAATGGGCAGGAGATTCCAAAAATGGTCCTAGTGAAAGTGATCAACAGACATACGATGGCCCCCCTGGCATGGAGCCCGATGGGATCATCGAATCCAACTGGGATGTTGTAAGTTAACGATTACTATAGACTACCTGTTCTTCAATTTTGAGTTTAATAGGATATCCTCTTAAAAGGATTGATTGTTATAATAATTTTATGCTTTGTATATAAACTAGGTCGTTGACAACTTTGATGAAATGAACCTAAAAGAAGAATTACTACGTGGTATTTATGCTTATGGCTTTGAAAAACCATCTGCAATTCAACAACGTGCCATTCTGCCATGTATAAGAGGACACGATGTGATTGCACAGGCACAATCAGGTGACAAAATCAGAATATATGCTGTGATATAGAAATAACAGAATTCCGTTTCTAATTTGTGGAATGTTCAACAGGAACTGGCAAAACTGCTACATTTTCAATTTCTATTTTACAACAAATTGATACCAATATCAAGGAATGTCAAGCGTTGATTCTAGCTCCAACTCGTGAACTTGCTCAACAAGTAAGTTGCAATAAAACTCTAAATGTTAGCATATTACTAACTGAACAAAATACATTTTAAATAAGTATGGCTGAAAAGATATTCCAAATTAAAGTAAATTTTGAAAATCGGAGATAATCTAGTGTTGTGAACCAAAATAATAAGATATAAATCTAATAATCTATCTTATAAATCTAAGACAAACAGGTTTTCTTATCTTTACATAAACTAAAAAAAAATCTTTTTGTTCTTTTTTTAGATCCAGAAAGTTGTTATTGCTTTGGGAGATTTTATGCATGCAGAATGTCATGCATGCATTGGAGGTACCAATGTACGTGAAGATATGCGAAAATTAGAACAAGGTGTTCACATAGTAGTTGGTACACCTGGTAGAGTTTATGACATGATTAGTCGACGAGCATTACGGGCCAGTAGCATCAAACTGTTCGTATTAGATGAAGCTGATGAAATGCTCTCTCGTGGTTTCAAGGATCAGATTCATGATGTATTTAAATTATTACCTCATGAAGTACAGGTATATAAAAATCCGATTATATTTTTTATATTACTGATAAAATTTACTCTTGAATAAATTATTTAACTATTTAAAAAAAATCATGAAAAATAATAAACCAACGTAGTAAAATTTTTGTTTTTCAGGTTATATTACTATCTGCTACTATGCCAACAGATGTATTAGATGTATCTACATGCTTCATGCGAAATCCAATTCGTATTCTGGTTAAAAAGGAAGAACTTACACTAGAGGGTATTAAACAGTTCTTTATTTACGTTGAACGTGAAGAATGGAAGTTTGAAACTCTTTGTGACTTATATGATACATTGAGTATCACCCAGGCAGTTATTTTCTGTAACACGCGGCGTAAAGTAGATTGGTTAACGGAGAGTATGCGCACCCGCGACTTCACAGTCTCTGCTATGCATGGAGACATGGAACAAAAAGAGCGAGATCTCATTATGAGGCAGTTCAGAACTGGATCATCTCGTGTTCTCATAACAACTGACCTTCTAGCACGTGGTATTGATGTACAACAGGTTTCTCTTGTCATCAATTATGATTTACCTTCCAATCGCGAAAATTACATTCACAGGTAAGTTATTATATATGTTTATATATATTATATTATTTTATTATAAATGATTTTAAATTACCTTTTAAATTTCATTAATTTTAAAAATTATATTTTTAAAAAAACATGCAATTTATAAAAACTGAAAAATTTATGCACTGAAACTATATTACAGAATCGGTCGAGGTGGTCGTTTCGGTCGTAAGGGAGTGGCAATTAACTTGGTAACAGATGACGACAAACGAACATTGAAAGATATTGAACAATTCTATAATACTAGCATCGAAGAAATGCCAATGAATGTCGCAGATTTGATCTAAATCTGACTATTGGCTATAATTCATTATAATTAAAAAAAAAAAAAATAAAAGTAAGTGACATACGGAGCTCTCAGCTGATCTCTCATGGTGTGTGAGTATATATAGAGTGAGTTGGTGAACTATAATCGCTTATGTAAACGCGATCTACCGAAATATTCCAAACGTTCTCATCTCAATTTCGTTTTATAACAGTAGATTACAGAAATAGTTATTCGTTACGCTAGACAAAAATTAGTACTATTATATTATAATTATTACAATTATCACTACGGATACTACTATATTTCTATTCCTATCACTATTGCTCTTAACTATTATTACTGTTACTGGTATATACTCCTGCGCTACTCTCTTCTTGTTCAATATTTATTACTACTACTTCTCCCGCTGCTATTCCTACTATATAACTCTATTCTTAATATCTCTCGTACCCCTATTATTATTACTATAAATACCGGGATTGCTGCAGTTTCTAATACGAATTAATAGTATTACCGCACCGATAAAGATACAATCATTGCGATTGCTACTAGCGTGAGGTGAAGAAAGGGAGAAACGAAACTGAGAAGTGAGGCAATTCAGCCAACTTCAGTTGTTCCTTTAGCTCTCTGTTCTTTCAAGACACAGAGATATCTTACATTTTGCGTAAATGCATCTACAATCTTATCTAATGTGCCCAAATTCTATTATGAGTTTCAAATCTTTTATTTTGAATCATTTTATTTCGTCTTCTTTCTTATACAACATTTCCAATTGGATGATTTATTCTATGTTCTGTTGTCCCTCTTCAACACTTTTACCACCGCGATTACAACGTGTTTGTCTAGGCAGAGGTTTAGTTGGGTATTGGAAGGGGTACTTTAATCACAAGCGTTGTCGAAGGAGATGTACATTCAGACTTTAGATGATATGAATTTTTTGTATGTCCCAAATCCTAAGTACATACCTTCATTAAGAAATAAAGTGTTTGACCTTTTAATTGTGGTTTTTGTTATTGCATTCACTATTATATGCTCGAATACTTCAAAAAGAATTTTCATTTTATAATGGAAAATCCAACTAAAAGGTATTTTTAAAACAAAAAAGAAAGGAAACCGCGTGTAAATCATTACGGTTACAATAAATTTCATTACCAGATCATACCGAGAACAAGTTCTACGAAACTGTACACATTATCGAAAAAGTTCTCACAGTTTTTATTTGTATTTGCAGGCAATTTTGAGCGGTCCAGAAATGAGGGAGATATTTTTGGAAATAAAGACCAAATTTCGTGATTCAATATAGAAGTTTTGTAAATCGATTACCTCTCTAATTTCCTGCCCTTTGCAGGTTATTATATAAACAACATAATATAAATGTCGAATTATTTATACATACATTTGCATTATTTATTTTTAATAATTATAGAAGTCAGATTTTTACACGATCATTTTATATCTTCTCAATAAAAAGGCATATGAAAATACTTTTCATTCATTAGTTGTGTATTTGTGTGCTTTGTTGAGAATAAAATTTTAATGTTTCGTATATTGTGAGAACTTTTATATATAAATATATATATATATAAATATATATATATTATATCTTCGTGAAGAAAGTGTGTTACGGATAAATATCCGATTATTCAAGCACAGTCTTATTTTGTAACGTCGATAATAGTTTTCGAAAGTTGGAGTAATTTCATGCAATTCTTCATTTCGACATTTAATATTATTAGAACAATTCAAGGTATCTTTTCTTCCGTATGTATACGTATTTTGAAACTGCTCGAATTTCCGAAAACTGTTCATTATTCAATTTTGTAAATATTACAAATGATTTTTCGAATGGTGGATTATTGTGAGTTCTATTGTATTTATTCTTTATAGAAAAACAATATGGTTAAATTGAACTCTTAAAATCAACACAATAAATATGCATGTCGTTTACATACAGCCATCTCATCACTATTTTTACTTGTCTATATTTATTTTAAAATACTCATGTTTATTTTACATTAAGTGGATTATTAAGCATGTTAAGATCATAATAAGGATTTGCGATGACTGTAGATCCTTAATATAACATAATAATGAGCCACAACAAAAGCCCTAAGATCCACCTTCATTTCAACGTAATTATTTACTTTATCCAAATGATATATAATAATGTGTATGTAACAACAAATAATCGATACGACTGTAATGTATTGGCACAAGTTAATATTAAAATGAATCGAAAGCCCGAATTGTTCTCAAGCCTGTTGCTTTAATAATTTCAATATTAGAAGTTTGCTTTTAGAAACTAAGCATTCAAAGTCTGATTTCTTTCAATTCTAAGTGACCCTTAAATATCGATGAGTAACTAACCAAACGATTATTGATTGCTAACTTATTAAATTATCGAAATGCCGCTGTATTTCTCAAGAGGAAGTGTACTAAGATATGGTATGTCCAATGATGCATTGAATTTCGATAGTAATACGAAGTTTTTCCGTCAAACATATACAGTAGTTTAAAAAAGGAATATTTATGAATTTTTAATTGAGTTTATGTTTGCTATTTGTATTGAAAAAGTCGAAAAGGAGAAAGTTCGAGTAATATATTCTAATCTTCTCTGTTAAAAAGCATTCTGATCTTGAACTAAAAATTCTTCAAATCAAAAATAGCAAATGATTCGGAAGTGTGTCGCTGCCACTATGGTGGAAAACGTCGGACGTGAATACATTTTTATTTACACTTTTTGAACCATGTACATACTAATACCAAATGTATTAGTAAAATATGTAATCGTGTTTCAAATATAGTAGCGAGAATTGGAATAATATTTAAAAAGTACATGAACACGATTAATTTATTAAAGAACATTTGATAACATCAGTAGGTACATTATCTTTCTTTATTCGTTCAACTTTAGTTTAATTGCAATAAAAATCTTTTATTTAAAAAAGGTATGAGTACATCCATAACAAAAAATTAAATTGTTATATATTTTTAATATCGATAATGGTCAGTCATAAGTTACTTAAATTTTTGTGGCTTCAGTACCTTTAAGTAATACTTATAAATTAAAAACATAAAGCTTTCCATTTGTTAAATGACATTCAAATATTATTGATCTTTTCTCGTTATGGCAAATTTTTATATTTAGATATTTGTAAATATTTATATTTTGGTTCTTTATATAATTAAACAAATTTAATTCCGTAATAATTTAAACTAAATAGATTAAATACTTGATAGTACAATATCTGAGAAAATAAAAAATATTGCAGGAATAATAATATGGGGAGGAAGAAGGATATTATTATATACTTTTATTCTATGTATTAAAAATGTATATGATTAATAATGGAGAACTTTTTATATTATACTTTTGTTTATCTTTAAATAGTTTAATCAATAATTTAATGTTGCATAAGAAATGCAATCACTAACAAAAAATACTTAACTGCACAACCAGCTTCATAAAGTTACATATATCCAAATTATTCAATTTTTCTTCAACAAAGTCATGATTACTAGAAAATTATTAAAAGCTCCAATTTTAAATAATGATTATTAGTAAAAATAGAATAGCTATATACCATTGAACGTTTAAAATTAAATTTCGATTAATATTTAAATATTTTTGTTGTTTATAATATATTATTTATTGATTAAGATTGAAAAACATATTAAAATTTTATAATAAAGTTATATATCAATAAAATCTCGAGTTTCAATTCTTTTAATATAATCTAATATAATCTGCATAGATATGTAGATACATAGAATACTCGTGTTTACAATATTTAAAACGTGTTATAACATTTGAATACATAATTACTAATTACCGTACTTGAATTTAATTTAGTACAATGATAACACGATAGTTCGCGCCAATGATTGGTAATGCTTTGGGTAGTATTTCTGTAGTATCTTAGAAGTGGGGAGAACTTGTGAACTTATATAAAACAATTACTTATCGTATGGTGAGACTTTGTGTTGTGAATTGTTGTGTTCGTTCGTGATTCGATCTTTTAGGTTACACGTATGTTATACTTTGTTTCTACTTAATCAATTTTATTGCGTCCGTGCAATATTCTAACTGACTTAAACAGTGGGCATAAAATTCGTTTAAAATTCGTATCAAAACCAATTCTTTTAATGATTCTGTTTATAATTGTATCTCCAAATCGAGCATAAGGACTTCTTCATTTTTTGTAAATTACGCAGTAAAATTATTTGTCAACAGCCATAGCGAATCGTTTTACAAACCTTATATTTATGTTTTATTTAAAGCAATTGTCCTGAACTGAAATTCTTTTTATTCTTGAAAAAACTGAAAGATCAAGCATGTCAGCATCACCGATTGCTAGGCAAGCTACCCAGAGCCAAAACATACCTTCCAAACGAGTCGTTATTAACGATCCAAGTCAGTTACCTATCGATTATTCATCTACCCCCGGTGGAACGCTTTTTTCAACTACGCCCGGAGGTTAGTGTTTTTCTTTTTTTACGTTACTAGTAAACTATTGACCCATTAAACAATAATTTAGGTAATTATATTGATCAGAATATATTCCACCGTTGTTCATGATTTTCAAATATGATGTCAAGGTCATGATTTTGAGTAATTTTATTTATATATATGTATAATCGCAGTCCGGATCTAGTTTCCGAAGTACTCATAAAAATATTTTTAATACTTTTTACTTTGGCGTAGATTAGGTCTTGATTATATTGTGGAGTTATAATGTATACATATCAATATAATTTCATTAAATAGAAGATATTAATGTAATTGTATAAACTTTATACATTTTTCAATTGTTTACAACCATTTTATTAGTTTTCATTCTTGTAAAACATCTTATACTTTGTATCATGTTTATAATTTATCATGTTCTAGTAATTTTCTTTTGGGAGTGTATTTCATCTTTTCTTAAGAGATTAAGTTTATTGTAGTTCAATTATATTCTTACAATTAAATTTAAATTTCAGTTATTAGTTAAACATCACAATGTTTGTTCAAAATTCAAATATGCTACACACGATTATATAAACTGGTCTGGACACTCGGTAGAGAAAACCATCCGAAAATTGAGTCGTGACTAGTTGTAAAAAATTAACAAAGTCCGTGTTTGTACGAAACAAACAGAGATGAGTACAGTATCTCTATCTCTGTCTGAGACATTTATACCATGTCATGCATGCACAGAACGAGAATCTTCTTGTCTCCCATGTTGATCTTCCATAATTAATCGCAACTCAATTTTCGGACGGTTTTCCCTAGACTTCAGTGATGAGTGTCAAGACCTGTTTATAATATGATCGTGATAGTACATATGAGATATTACTATAATTATTAATATAATTGTATATAATTTTTTGAGGGAGCGTAGAAAATATTCTCATTATATAAATAATTAATAAATTTTTTCTAGGTACACGTATTGTTTATGAACGTGATTTCTTGATGAATCTACGAAATTCTCCCATATCACGAACACCACCACGAAATATGCCATCCATACCCGGAGAGTTATTAAAAAATACATCAAGTCTCTCAACATCAGCGAAAAATCAAATTAACAAAGGTCAATACTTATTTCACTAAGTTATCGCAAGACTACTAGTAAATTATAGATTTTTATGTATTTATGGGAAATGTAAACGTGCAAAATTTGTATGGTGTTCATGAAAATATCTGTTTGTATAAACATCTGCAGTCTGATTACAATAATTTGATTTAGAATTTGGATAGATTATGCCGTAACTTTTTGATTGTAACATGTTACAGATACTCCAGTAATTGAAGAATCTGCAGAACAATTTGAGATGGACATGTAAGAAACTGTAATTACAATATATTCATGTTGTGCCAGCTACTTTAATGAATAGTAAAAATCAATATATAACAGAAAAATATATTAGCAATTTTTATATAACTATGTGCCATTAGGGGCCTTAAATAGCAATAAGTGTTTATAACATCTAAAAATGTTAAATGTAATTGATATAGTTGCACTGATTCATTGCATTATCATTTTATATGCTAATAAAGGTGACAAAAAATTTTAATCAGTACATTCATGTTTGCACTATTGGATGTATTACTTTATAATTTCACATATATTTGTACTACAATGAATAAATGAAATTTTGATAATAAAAGTTATTACCTGTGAATTATAGTTATAAACTTATTAGGGAGATATTTTAGTCTATAGAGAGTTTATTTTTGTTATGTAAATTAAGTTATTTGACTTTTATTCCAATATAATGTTTTAATATGATTAAATATTTTCACAATTAAGTTTTATACAATCGAATTTTGTAGATTAAAATATATTATAAAATAGATGAAAAATTTTCAATCTTTAACATTTATTTTATATAACATGTACATACAACATAACAATTTATTTTATAAAAGGAATAGGGAAAATTTGACAAAAATAAAGAAAATCGAAAATATATTTTTCTTTTCCTATGAAAATGATATTTTAGAAATTCAAAATGTTTAACAGATTTAATCATCATATAGATTTAATTATAAGTTATAAATTATATTAAATATCAATATATAAAATTCTATGTATTTAAATATACATTTGTTTCTTTCATATAAAATAATTTCATATAAAATATTACATTTTCATTTATTAAAGAATTAAACCAGATATATACTATATATTTGTCAAAGATTAGCCAATATTTGTATAACTATTATGTTGTTATATCACATTAACATAGCTTAATAATGTGTTACTTTTTATGCCATTAAAGTACGTTAAAATTCAGGTAAATATATTGTGTGTATTTTCTACAGTTATGTTTTGAATTTTAAATATTCTGTCTAAAATAACTTTTGCCACATTGACTTTTGTTCCATTATTGTCATAATCATTGTAATAAATTAGTTCGCAAAGATCTGCACATTCTGGATCAGCATCCAATAACTGTTTTAATTTTTCATAAAATTTCTGTATGATACATTTGCAATATTTCTTATAAACATTTGTTTCATTGTGAGCATGTTTTTGAACTTCATGGAAAGTTAACAAAGGTGTTGCACCTTCTACCACTATGTAGAAAGGTGTCTCTAATCTTTGACCATTGGGATAAATTTTATATACACTGTTGTGATATGTTCGCCCTTTAACTCCTGCTCGATTCAACACTTCCTTCTCTAAATTCATTGCACTTTCCATCCAATGATATGAAGCTTCTTTAAGATTAGATGGTATGTATGATGATGAAGGAATTAAAATAAATAGTTTGTGCACACTTATATATATACCATGATTGTCTTCAATATTTTCTATCTTTTCAATTAAACCTTTGTTAATAGATCCTGTTGAAGGAAGTATTATTCTTAAATATCCATAATAATAACTATATGCCATAGAGGTTCCATAATCCAAACCCTTCATTGACTGAATATCAAAAGTATTTTCTTTTCTCTTTTCATATGAGTTTGTGATTAGTAATAATATATATGAAATTCCACAGCATATAAAACATGTGAATGCGTCAAATATTTGTATGTAGTTATAAATATAATTATATTTAGTCATGATTAGCATAATAAAACATATTAAATTAATGTAAAACAATATATTTACATTAAATTTAATATCACTGTTTTTCACAATCAGAATATTCATACTGTGGATACATTGAAATAAAATAGTTAAAATCTTCAAGACTATGAAATAAAAAAATATAATAAAGACATAATTTTGTACAGTAGGTATACTTCTATTTGTTATTTCCAAATATATTTCTGCTGTAATGCTTATAACAGTGCAATTTACTAGAAGTAAGTATATATACTCATCCATTTTAATGTTCATCATCGATATCAATATGATACATTAATTGAGACTGCAAATGATAAATAGAATAAGTAAAATCATCTATGATAAATTTACTTATTATTATTTATTACTAATCATTATTTCAATAAATTTACCTGTTTGATTCTTAATACAACAAAACATTTCAGATTTTTTTGAAGTCCTGCGTGAATCTCCTTTGTAACTCAACATTGGCAAATGATGAATACGAGTAAGAACAAGACAAATAATTTTTCAAACCTCTTTTTACTATAGATAAATAGATAAAATAGATAGGTAGATAAAAAAAAAATTAAAAATTTGAAAAATGTTTTGCGTTAAGCAACAGGATAGACTTATATATTATATATAACATACTTATATATATCAGGTGACAAGATGAAGCGGGAACAAAACAGAGACAGAGAGGTAGCAAAAGAGGAAGAGAAAGGTAGTTCACGTATCGCTAGGTCAGAGCGCTGTTAACGTAAGTGAAACAAGTCGATTGACCTACGGTACAATCGAAACCATGTACGATCGATAAAGTCCATTATCTGGAAACATTTTCTGCAAAAATTACTTAGCTCTTTCCATGCCTGTTTATTTCCCGAGTAGGGTACGATATAAGTGTAAATCGGTCGCAAGTGCATTGGAAGCTAAAATATCCCAGCAGGTGATTTTTGTTGCTGATTAGCGCCATATCCCACAATGGACCAATCAGCTGCTCGGTAAACCGCCGTAAAACCTCGAATCTGTCCGCAGACGAATGACAACAAAAGAGACTGATAGAAGTCGCGCGCGCGAGACAGTGGATTTTTTTCGCGACTCCGCCGTGAAGATTTGCGGTTTTTTCCATTTTGTTGCTCGCCGCGAATAACGTCGGTTTGACCGGTGGTGAAAGCGTCGAGGAATATGAAGAGAAGAAATGTCGAGTGTGGTAAGCTTCGGAGGCCCTTGAAACGCAACAAGCTCACTGAGGGGATCTACGGAAGGTAAGTTTTCGCCGCCATATGTCTTCTCATTTGGAACGGCTAATTTTAAAAATAACCAAAAATCTGACCGATCGCCCCTCGAGATATTTGTCAAATCGTCGATCGAAAACTGTTACGTACTTTCGGGTTAATGCGAAGTGCGAAACCTCTGTGATACATTGTGTCAATACGTGATCATCCACCGCTTCCCAGAAGCTGCTTGACATTTCACTAAAACCTTGACCATGTGTGCCTGTTTTTTACAAAAACATTTGTTGAGTTACATCTTTATAATTGTTTTCTTACCTGTATTCATAATTTTTCACCTAACGTGCCATGTAATTGAAAGATTTTTACGTTTAACCACATCAAAGAAATTTGCCAGTTCAACAACTTTTCCTTCATTTATTTCCTTTTCTTAAAAACTATATTAACATTGGCTTACATCATATAATTATATAATTTAGATTTGTTATTTATTTTACTTAGTTAAGAGGTGCTTATTTTGTTTTGTCGCAGTGTTTCCTTTGAAATATTTTATACTTTTGCAATTGTAGATCCTTAATTATATAATTGTGTTACAAGAATGATAATAAAATAATGAAATTTTTTATTTCAGTACTTTACTTTATCTAAAATTTCTCCTACTATGGGCCATGGTAATTTTGGCAGACTTCATTTTAGAATTCCGATTTGAATTTTTGTGGCCGTTTTGGCTACTTCTCAGAAGTGTTTACGATTCTTTTAAATATCAAGGCTTGGTAAGTAACCTATATTTCAAAACACGTGTGCTTATACCTGATTTTAAAATAACATAGACTATTATATTTCCAGGCCTTCTCTGTATTTTTTATCTGTATTGCTCTTACATCAGATATGATTTGTTTCTTTTTCATACCAGTACATTGGTTGTTTTTTGCTGCTAGCACTTATGTTTGGGTACAATATGTTTGGCACACAGGTAAATATAAACATATCTTTAGGTTGTTTGAATTAATTTAATTGCAATGAGATTAATATAAATATATTGTATATGGAACAGATAAAGGTGTGTGCCTTCCAACTGTGATGTTATGGTTACTATTTCTATACATAGAAGCAGCAGTTCGATTAAGAGATTTGAGACATATGCCCTTTCATTTGGATCTTTGTCGACCATTCGCAGCGCATTGGTATATATATTTTTGTTATTATACTCTCTTTCCTTTCTTTATTTATGCATTTAATCTTTACCACTAAATATTATAAGATACACTTTAGATGAACAATTTTATGACTAACAAAAAAATAATAACCTATTCCTATGTTACTGTACAAAATCTGTTATTATAAATAAAACATACTTTGCTATTTTAATGTTGAATTGACAATATCAATTCAAAAGCAATAATAAAAATAATTATAAGTATTATCTTTTTTCAGCATTGGTTATCCTGTAGTTACATTAGGTTTTGGTTTTAAGAGCTACATTGGCTACAGAATGAGACAGGTAAATCTGTAATAAATACATAATTATTCAAAGACTATTTTTAAACGTTTTATTTACATGACTGCCTTTTTTTGCCAGAGAAAACAAAAAGATGTAGCGAAGGAGAATGAATTCTACCTACAACTATTGCAGCAAGCACTGCCTCTAGAGCAACAAACTTCCACTACGATACAACCGATACAAGTTCAATCACAAACACATATTACAACATTAGAGCAACATGTTAAATCACAAAATAATAAATTAAATTTGCAGTGCAATCCAAGTCCTGAAAAAAGTAGAGGTAGTTTGTATTTATTTTCAACTTTTAATATATATATAATAGAAAAATAATAATATAGCTTAATCATAAAATGCATTGTAGGAAGCAGTAATAATTCTGTAGAAACAGGTGTACAAAATGGTAGTTTACATATAGGGACACAAATTACATCAACAAACCAAAATGTAACAACAAAAAATAATCATAGGAAGTCCTTAGACAAAGGTGAAAAGCAAGAAGAGCAGCATAATAAGCATAATGTAACAAATGTATCACAATCTGATAAAAACGATAAAAGATTTATACATACAAATGGGAATACTGTTAATCACAGTGATATGCAGTTCATTGAAAGAGTTGGGTAAGTTGGATGATATGTATATCTTGGAAACTAAACAGTATCCATATTATGTATAGTAATAAAAGATTCGTTAACATTTTAAATAAAAATTACAGATCAATAAATGATTTTGATGCCAATGAAGTAGAGAAAGACAAATTTATTAAAGGTGCAAATTGTGGGCATACTACAATAAAATCACAGACTAATGGTTCTGTAACAGGAAAGTGGAATAATATAAAAGAAAATCGGGAATCATCGTCCACTGTTAATACTCAACGTGAACGAAAAACGCGTCAAGTGAAAGCCACGGTTGATAATATAACTGAGCAGCAAAAGCAGCAAGACGAATATTGTCAAAGGTATGTTATTTATATCAATTAGTGAATCAACAAAAATGTTATTTTATGCAACATATTTTTTGTGCTTCTTCATTTCTATATCCATATATAAAATTGAGATTTAATACTGTGTATACTTATACTTTCCTTATTCCTTAATCCTTATAATTTTCGTAAAATGTAATTATTATTTTTATTGAATTGAAAGATATGCAACTCTATATTATCAGATTTTTTCTTTAGTGTAATATAATATCGTTTAAATAGGTTACTGATGTGTCGCAGGCTCGAAGCTGACATAAAACGCTTGAAGTCAGATCTGCAATCCAGTCGACAACTGGAACAGGAACTTCGTTCCCAGATTAGTTCTCTACAAAATGGAGAACGTCAAGCTAAGGGTGATATACAGCAACTTCAGCACGATAACGATCAGTTGCAAAGCAAGTGCGTATACACACACACAGTATCATTTCTATATTGTTAAAATTGTACTTAAAAGATCTATTTTTCTTCCAATACACGTATACGCGTAGATATTTTTACGCTATTAAATATATTTTTATTTATATACATAAATATTTTTATTTTGGATAGATTACATGGATTAGTAACAGCTCGTCAATTAGATAAACAAACAATGTCTTCGTTGGAAAAACGAATCGCAGAAGAGCGGAAACAGCGCACTGCTTGCGAAGCATCTTTAGTTTCCGAGAGGCGAGCACGACGAGCTGCAGAAGAAGCACGATCTGCAATTCCGCCTCCACCTCCGCCACTTATTAGACAGGAATGTACAGATACTTGTAAAAGTCGTAGAACACAAATGGAACAAGATCTCAAAAACTTACGGCGAGAACTTAAAACGAAGGAAGAGAGGTAAAGATGTTGAAATAACAAAAAAATTTTTATGTAAATAAAATTTTAAATATAAATATAAGCTGACACATCAGAATATAAAACAATAATATTTATAGTGTCGTAAATATACTAGGTAATATTCAAAATTTCATTCAAATGTAAACTATTAAATTAAGTTCAAGAGTTTTTAATATGTTAATAATTAAATACTTTTTTGTATTGTAAATTCACTAAACTATATATCAGATGTTAATTTCTTATATATTTTCTTAGGTGCAACATATTAGAAAAAGATGTAACTCGTTGTAAGGAAAATCATAAAGAGTCTGAAATTTTACTCGGTGCACTAAATGCGCTACAAGATAAAACTGCGCATTTAGAAGACAGCTTAAGTGCAGAAACGCGCATAAAGCTTGATTTATTTTCTGCACTTGGTGAAGCCAAGCGACAATTAGAAATCAGAGAAAGTAAGTAGGATTCGATTTACAATTATAAATCTTTAATATTTTTGGTAATCAAGGAAATGTATAAACTTAAATGGGACCAAAACATCAATTTTTCAAACATAGTTTTATTTATATAAAAGATTTTAGTATATGTGTACTAAATTGATATATATATATATATATATATATATATGTCGGAGATGGAAGGACACTGGATCCTCCCGTTTGGAACTATGGAAAAATCCCGTAGTATTGTAATCTAGATTCTACTATAGCCGTAATTAAACAATTGTCATTCATTGTATTTGTTCGAGACTTGTGATAGTAGGATTGGGTTCGAGGCGACACAACTAGTCGCCGAACGTAGCCGTGGTCACGGGATGGACATTTTCCTCGGGAATGTCGATATAATGGGACACACGTTGTATTAACAATCAAACTCCAAGCAAAGATTGCGTAGCAACGGCGATTGGAACCTTCTCGAAGCTTCGGACCAATATATAACAAACGAACGCAATCGAAAAGTCTGGAAAGAATTCCATCAGTCTATTTTTCGTTCGATCGCCTTGAAGAGTTACACATCGAGAAGTATATACAGAGCGTCCCATTAAACGTGTTTGCGTGTTGAAGTATTTTACATTTAATAAAGAGTTATCCTGTTGACCGTGGATTCGTTATCGAACCTAGAATCATTGTCACTAGCATCTCGAGTATCTAATTACCACGGTTACTTGTCGATATCTGTAACAATCGTGTTTGCATTAGTCAATATCTTCTCTATTGCATAACGACAAAGTCTAACCATAACGAAGGTTCGTTTCACGCCCCTTTACCCCAACCCTAATCATAATGTTAATCCGACATATATATATGTATTTATGTATGTATGTGTATGTTAAATATCGCATATTGTTGAATCAGGTTTAATTAGATCTCAAGAAAAGGAAATTGAAATGTTAAAAGCAAAAATAGCTCAAGATTTAGCTGTGATGCCACAAGATACGTTTGGACCTGCGCCAACCTGTGCGACATCTAAGCTTCGATTAAATAATGAAGTACGAGTAGCAGGTACGAAAATACGTTCAAATGAAAGTCTCTGTCCAGGGTGTACAGTTTCAAATTTGGATCCAAATGCGACAGCGTATACACCCAAGAATTCCCTAATAGCGTCTACCGAAGCTTGAAGAAACAATTTTTGGCCACATTATGACTTCACAAAAGTTGGGTATATATTTCATAAACATGTTTCAGTCTGTTTCTCAATGGAAGTATAAATATGAATTTATGTTTTATACGTGCATATACTTGTTTTATTGAAATTAAAGTTTTATATTTAAAATCCGTAGGACTAATGAGATGTAAGATCTTTTTAACACTCATAGTGTAGAATATTTGTGTAACATTTGCTTAAAAAACGTGGCTTATGCTATAAATTTGTCAAATTTCATAACAGGAGATATCTTTTATAAATGTCTTCCATGGGAGGCTTCTAGAAACATGTTTTATATCGTACTTGTCACCTGAACTAATACAACGTTATTAACTACTTATGACCATGGGACGTGACTAATACTAAATTTAAAAAGTATTTAAAAATTAGTTACGTTCTGTTAAACGTGCTGTAGGTCGATCTAACAGGTACCTTCTTCATCTTTTTGGTACTTGCAACAGATGTATTAAGAAGAATTAAAACTAAAGTGAGGCAACAGTGACATGCGTAATCTAGTTATAGATAATTATTAAATTTTAAATTAAATTTAGTACTTCTATTTAGATGGTAACGTTTGATAAATTTACTGTTGACGTTTAACAGAAAACTGTATATTTTACTAATTTTTTATAGCGTTCGAATTATATCGATTTTCACACAACACTTTCTATTTAAAAATACCATAATGTAGATATAAAGAGCTAGGAAAACGATATAAATTGGATCGACGAACGACTAGCGGCATATCTTATTTGTTAGAAGCATAGAAAAATTGAAGACTCAATCTGTATTCGATCCTCCTACAGCATATGCCTAAATCTATGACGACTTGTTATAGACACAAATCTTGTTCAAGTCGTAATCCGAAGCTAGTCCAGCATACAAACTGTATTTAATGTCTTTGGCAAATGAAGCCATTTTAAGTCATGTGATCATCCAAAACCAGCCATTAATACACATTGAAAAACCTGCCGTTATCATTTGAGAGGATTGATGTAAATGTTAGAAACGCCAAATTTATTTTGAAATAATCACCAACGTATTGATTCTCTCTCTCTCTCTCTCTCTCTCTCTCTCTCTCATATTTCTCTACGTTTTTTATATTTTTTAAATGTCTCTGTAAACCTTTTTAGTTTAGTGGTACAATTGTGTATTGGCTTTCGAACGGTGCGAAATAAGTGTTAATGTTTCATAATGATTTTTTGAAACGTGTACAGTGTTTTATGTGATAGATAGAAATTTTGTAAACAAAGGAATTTTTAAGTTAAGTATATTATAATTGGTAATGAAGGGATAGATTTATTTTACCCAATTTGTTTAATGAGCTTCAAGAGATAAACTAATGTGTAATGCCACGCGCGTGTTTATTTATGTACTAAACTATTAAATCGTACATATAGGTAATCGAATTATTTTTCCAAATTGAACTTCTAATTTTTAATAGCGTTATTAATATTGGAATTATACGGTTTTTCATTGAGCAGTCTGGAGGAATGAAACAAAGATTTTTTTTTAATTTATCCGCAAACGTCTTCCTTCCACACATTTGATGGATACATTTAATGTATATAATGTGTATCCCTTTTATAATACTATAAGTTTCACTATTATCAACCAGCGATGATGCAATTTAGTAAAAGTTGATTATCATTGACTATTTATATAATATATATTACTTACGCGATACGTCGTTTCTCTTTCTCTTTCATCGTTTTTATACTATTTTTACATATCTAATTTATAAATTTAATGTTAAAAGCATTAAATTCATTTTTTATAATTTTTAAGAGTAATATATTTAACACCGAACGATGTTTATGTATAAGAATTAATTATTAACGCTTGAATATTTTGTAGAAAAATAATTGAATTCTCTTTAAATCTTTTTCATTGATGAAGTATTAAAAGATTAGTAGCAACATTAGAGTGTATACCAGCATATTCTTTCTAAGGTATAATAAAAAAGTTAATTCCTTCACAAAAAAATAGTTGAGATGCAAGTTTCAGGAAAAGATGGCATTACGTATAAAAGATCTCTAGAAAAAGATGTGAATTTTATATATGCTTTAAATCCGCAAGAAAGCCAGTACCTGCTTGCTCCAATGAATATTAATTAACGACTGGTTGATATCATAAAAGTCATTCTTCCATGATTGTATATATAAAGCACTGTCATGACAATTTATTAATAACATAGTGGATCATGACCAACTAGTCAAATGAATTTCTATAAGCACAAATATTTATTAAATATCTAATATTCATTTGATATTTCTGTCCTTACATGAAAAAGCAATAACAATTACTGTTTCTTCTCATTAATTAAAATTATAAAAGATTTATCGATATTATCATCAAACTGTTAAGTTTATTAATTAATTTTGTGTTTCTTGGATGATCCACGTACTAAATATAATTGCAAAATGTTAATGCACAATACATATGTTACGGGTTATAAAACTATTTTTATTTTACATTAAAATGTGGAAATTTCATCATTTTTGCTTAAAAAATTAAAAGCATATCAATACAAAAGTCATATAACTCTGAGAAAACCTATGCTTCATATTTCTTTTTTATTTTACTATATAAATAGTGCTGATCTTTTTCGTTCCTAGATTTGCATAAAAAATATTTAAAATTTAATAATTCACTGATGTTGGCAATTAAACTGTAGGGGAATAATGTGCTTACTTTAATTTTGTTAATGCTTCTTTATATAAAATTTATAAAGGAAACGATACAGTTCATTTTACACACGCTAAAATTCGTTATTCCATCAATAATTATCATCCGAATGGTATGGAAATTTGTTTTATCATTAAAATTAATTTTTTTATAGTTAAGATTAATCAGACTTGTGTCTATGTCAACTTGTATCATTATGTGCATAAGCCTTTATAATGTAATGAAACAGTGTAAATAATTACTTAAAATAGACTAAACGCAAAGCAAAACTTACTAAAATTGTTTGGGCACTTGCGTAGCATAGTTAAAGCACATTATATAAAATTAATTAGTTTAATTTATTTTAAGTGAAAGCTCTTTTAACTCATTTATGGTTGTAATCTTTTAATCAATTTTCTAATCATATTATCTTAAGTCAGATATGAAATTCAGAAAAAATTAAATTGAAATTGATTGCTTTCAATATACATCATTACTTTACCATAATGGCAAAGCAGAATCAGTATTATAACAAAAAATGTTATGATAAATAATAAATTAAACGAATTAAAAATATTAAATAAAATATAGTAATTTCTAAATGATGTTTCAACTTAATAGATATTATTTATCAGATAAATCATTTAGAAGATAAATAAACAGAATATTATGTAAATGAGGTAAAAAAAATATTGAATTTTTGTTAATTACCTTTTTTTATTGAATATACATACAATTGAGTGTAATGCATTACATAAAAAAGAAATTTGATAATGTTTTTAATGCAGAACATAAATGAGTTAATTTGATAAAGGTGTAAAATGCTTGTATGGAAATATCATTTTGAAAACGAATGCTTTTCTTTTCAAGGTATCGCATTATCAAGTGCACATTAAGTACCTGATCAGGGGATGCCGTAATATTTGCGGCTAATATACTTATCATGGATTTAATTCCGCTATAAGGCTGGTTTCACGAATATACTCTTGCTATTTAATTAATTCATATTGTTTGTATTGAGTTAATGTGATATATTTTATAGGCATATATACACGCACATGACTTGGAACATGACATTCACATTCATGCTGTACATGTTCATTTAACTTTCATGTAGCATATACACGTACATTTATATAGAACAGCTTGGGATTAGTCGTCTATGTTTAATTACATATGTAATAGCTTACGAAGAGGCATTCTTTTTATGTGACTCGAGACGACTGTGTAGTAATTGCACCTCACATTTGTAAGGAATTGTATGTTTCATGTCGTACTTTGCAGTAAAGTACTTTGTAGTATATTATTTGAAATGCACTGAAATAACTTTTCTATGACAATAACGATATATTGCTTTTGTTATGTATTTAAATGTTTTCGAATGAAGTATGAGGATTTGTTACAAAAAGTACTTTTTTAATTTAAAAAGGAAAGTTTGATTTAGAATTCAAGTTAAATTTATGATAGAATATTTTATTGTGATTAATAATTATGTTTTGCAACATAATATTTGTTTTTTATGTTTTTACATATTGTTATACAGGATAATTTTGTAATGAAATATGATGGATAATTGATTAACTATGAAACTGTGAAAAAATCTAAAAAGGAAGATAATGTTACTGTATTCTAACAACTATATCTTGAAATTCTGATGTTGCTGTATGTATATTTTTCATACTACAGCTAAATAATAAAATATGAACATAATTTAAAATATGTACATACTTTTACAATCAAATTTTACAAAAATTGGATTGTTTGTTTCTATTTGAACGCTTTAAAGTGCGTTAAAATGTATATACATAATTATATTTATTACACGATTCGTGGATAAAATTTTTCTCCTAAAAATAGAACGCAAAGTACTTGATTCGTTATGTTTATGAGATTTTATAAATAAACAATTATAAAAACAAAATACTAGGTGTACAGTATGTAATGATCTTTTGGAAGTGTATAATATTGCACAGTCATGTAATGTACTTGTATATGCATGTGATATATTAACGTCATCCCTATGGTATTATGTGATTTTTATTGTAATAAATCAATTAATGAGTTTATTAAGATGAAATAACACTGCATTAGGATGATAATCATTTTAACGGTTTTTTTCCTTTTTTTAATTTATTTATTATCGTCATACGTATTGACAAGAAAGAAACAAGACTAAAAGAAATTTAATTACTGTAGGCAGTTTGCTATATTAAGACTTTTCATTCATATTTTGTGGGACAAATAAAGTATTTCTTTTACTTCGTAGATGAGAAACATGTAAAGTTTGACGGTGATATAAAGAAAGAGGAGATTGAAAAAATGTATTTTATCAAAAGTAACGTGCATCGTGATTGTGTGAGTTAATAAGAAATTACTAGATCTTTCTGAAAATGACCTCGTGTATTATGAAAGCGAAAATATGTTTTCGAGAACATGCACCGTTATGATTTATAGCTGTAATATCATCGCGCACTATATGTTTAATACGATTCCTTAAATCGTATTAATACATAATTGAAGGAACGTGAAACGTTTTAGATAGAAAGAATATACTTACACATATTCAGATATAGTGACAAATTTTTCTTTCGTTTTAAATAATTTCATAAGAATACAACGCGTAGCTTTCGCATCTCATCATTTGAAGACTACAGGGAAAGAACATGATAAGACATTTCCTATTTTTTTTACAGGAAGTTCAGTACATTGTGGATCAAATCATGTCATCAAAAAGTACGATACTTTTAACAATGTTTAATAAATAAAACAATTTTCTAAGTCCCATTTTTAAAATTATATTTATAAAAATATGAATTTACTTAAATATATGCAGTCTATTTATCACGATTTTCTCCTGTGATCTTCGTTTATAATCGTACATTCGCCTCTCTTTCTCTTTTTTAGTTTAGCGTTAAGGTAATTTTCAAAATCCTGTTAAGGTATGTACCTTAAGAAAGAAAGGAAAATGAAAAAAATGATTTTGATCTCGTAATGTGATGACAATGCACGCAAATGCCCTTCTCTTCTCCATGCGTTCATATTTTAAAGAAAGAAAGGAAAACGTCTGATCTTTTAACGTTCTTCGTCATCCCATTCTCGACTATTTGAATCGTTTCAGTTCGAATAGAATGGCCGGCATTACACTGAAATTGGTCTAGTCTGTATGAATGTGCGTAGTTCATTAAGGACAAGCTGAGTGGAACATTTTTACGATTTATTTAAGCGAACATTGCGAAACAAAAATATACTTTATTAAACTCCCTGTCTCTCGCATAAAAGATATTTAAAAAAAGAAAGGAAACGTCTTGCTTGAAAGATGAGAATCTTTCGAGGCGGAAATTTCATTTTTGCGTAACTTCTATACAATAAATCAGAAAATCTTACGTGTAGACATGTAAGTAAGTAAGTACATTATGGTTGTTGGTTTTTTTTTATTCATACATATACTTTTTTGTAATTATATATCTTGATCTCGGAAGTAAATTTTTCTACGTCTTTATGTCAACGGCTCAATTAATATTAATCTATTCTTTTCTTTTTTCCTTCGTTTTTAAAAGGTGTACGTAATACTTCGACGGAAATACACATCGTTGCTAAGGAATATCATTGAAAAAAACGGTGACAAGATTATATTTCCTCGATTGAGTTTTTAAATACTTCTATATCATAGTTTTTAGGTGGTTAAAAAGGAATTCGTACTCAAAGCATACCTTCTAATGAAGAATATTTATTAAAATTTTATTTGTTTCGTAATTTTTTTAATTCTTCGTGCATGATGATGAAAGGATTACAAATACATTGATCACGATGTTGATATGACATAATAGGCAAAAAAGATGTTCATTCTTCTCTTAATTGCAGCACAGTGAATTACAATTTGGATATTCGTGCATATTTAAAAACTCAAAATGTCTCATAATATTTTCGTACGTAATAAATATGATATTTTAGTATGCATAAACAGTACTTTCTCCCAATCTTGTTACATTTTTTGTAAATAAATTCTACACTCTTTCCTTTATGCTATAAGATTTAAAAGAAAGAAAGAAAAAAAGGAAGAAAAAAGGAAAAAAAATAGGTACTTCTTGGTATTGGTACTTAATGACTTTTCATTGTGTACTATGTACCACCATTTATACGATAGAAATATTTATTAAAATAAATATTGTAAAATGACACGTGTATAATTTATATATTATAATTAATATGATTAAATTGTCACGTGTACATATAAATCACCGTTATTTCATCAATTTTCTACCTCACCTATCGTTTCATATGGAACACATTGCAAGACAAAAAAGGAGATTAATGTGAATGAAGAAATTGTAATTGAAAACGATTGATTAGTTCTTAACGCGGTCAAGAATATCGAGAGAAGTTGAAATTTCCGTAAATGTTATTCTCCTCGATTACGATAGTTGTTTTCTCCGCATTAATAAGAATAAAAACACCTAAAAAGTTACTTAAAATTTTCTAAGGTTTATTTAATGTATACGTAAGTAATGTATACTTTAAATAATATAATAATCAATGATATTACATATAAAGATAATATTTTGTTATTTAATTGGGCAAACATAGTTTGTCAATATTAAAATGAAAAATATATTTGAAAAGCCCTTTTTTAATTGTACTATTTATATCTAATATATATTGCTACAAGTAATATTCATTTTTATTACATCATTACAAATACTTCACGAATGTTATTGTCAATAACCTAATAACTAAATATATTTAAAATATTCTAAATCTTACAGTCTTATTTGTACACTATCTTTTTTTCAAAGAGACTATGTCAATTCAATAAGAATTCATTCCAGATATACTCTTTTTTAATTAGAAATTTTCAAGTGAAAAGCGATTCATATGATTCTTATATAAAATGTTTATTAATTACAAAGCATATTAAATTGAATTTATAATAATTTAAAACTATAAAATTACATTTATAAATGGTATTAATTTGATTTGTAAAGTGCTGTTACATTTTTTCATACACAGTTTATAAAACAATTACAATCACTTTAATACATAATTATTCTTGTGCTATTTTTCAATCTTCTGTAGTTTTAGATTTAGATACTTCATTTATAACTCCTTCTTTTACAAATTTAGTGTACAAAGGATCTCCTTCTGCAACAGCATATGACAGTACAGCCTTTGTATAATAATCTGACATTAATTCAATGTTTCTTATAATTGTAGATAGAAGATGTGCTTTCTCCACATATATACCTATGTAAGAAAAACATTTGAAAACCTGTGATACTTTCATTTGTTTTTAAAACATAATATAAATTTGTAAAATAATTATACAAGATTGGAAGATTAATTATTTTTCTTATCTATTACATTATCTATTATAAAACAAACTTATTTTGTAGATGCAGGCACAGCAGCAAGTCATAAAAATAAATCAAAATATTTATTCTAAACTTACCTGGAGCTTCAAACATGAGATATGCAAAATGAACATGGAGATAATAATAGGATGGTTGATAATGTAAATATATTCTAAGTTGAGAAGCAGGTACATTAAACTTTTCAGCAATTGCAGCAGTTCCAGCTTCTCTTATATTCTTTAGTAGAGGAAGATGAGATGCATTCAATTCTCTAATACATTGAATCTTTTGAAATGGAAGTGCTATAAATTTTAATGTATTTGTTTGCCCATCCCATTTCAAATCATTTACTATTATAAACCCAGTCTTCTCATCTTTATCTTCGTATACAATTTTATCTTGTTCTGCCTTATGTTCCAAAATATTATACACCCACTAAAAAAATACAAAAATTCAATCTAATAAATAAATCTTGTAGCAGTAAAAGCAAATTAAATTTTCATATATTTGGCATGAAAATTTATCAAATATTTGTTTGCTTTTTCCTGTATATTATACTTCTACTTTTTTGTACACATACTTCTATAGAAAAACTGCTTGACTCTATATATGGAAGAGTAATTTTTTGATATAGTTCGTAAGTTTCATCTATGATATGAAGATCTTTCCTCCGAAATTTTTCGATATGTTTTGCCGTTGCAGGATGTATTATCGTCGCATTTATACCTTAAATGATACAAAAGTTTTCAATAATCAAACAAGAAGAAAAAGGAAAATGAGGTTATAAATTCATTACAGTCTACCATTATATTTTTTAAGAGGATAACACTCATAATTCCCATAAATATTATTGTTATAAAGTTTGTGTAAAACTGTATCTTTATTAAATAATTCTTTCAAAGCTGCTTCATCATCCGAAAAATTTTGTTTCTCCAATAAAATAACCGCCGAACCTTCATATCCTTTGAAAGCACCCTCTATACATATCTGTTTCCTTGTGCAATTATTTTGCAAAACTTTTTTTATATTAAATGTAGACGAGCAGAATTCTACATCATGTATACTAGTGGCATTTTTGCATTCATTTTCTGTTTCTATTTTAATTTTTTTCGCTGGAGTACATTCATCCGCACTGGTATTAGAAGATATCTCAGCCATTGTTGACGTTTTCTTCAAACAGCCCTCAATGTTAATTCATAAATTACATAAAATTGATTAAAAAACGTTACATAAATAACATTTCCTCCGTTATTTTTCTTTCCATAAAATTACATTACCTTTTCTGGTGTAGTTTATCACTGACTGTTGATTATTAAGTTAAGCAATATTCTTAGGTTATACGCATAACCTATATATATATAGGTTAGTATACATATACAAATGTATAATCTATATAAGAATGAGAATCATCTAATTCCTATCAACACAATGATTGCTATTTTAATGCATGTCTGTATTTATATATATTACAGGAATGAATAATTGATTATGTCGCAGATATACATACATATATATAATTTACATATATGTAGATTTAATTCGCCAATGGCATGTGTATGCACTGTACGTTGTCTGATAGTCTACCGGATCCATAGATTGAGTACAACTGCTACATATATAGGTACATATAAAATCTAAACACGGTGGCTGAGATCCAAAGTGGAGACTTTATCTTTTGGTAACCTTTGCAAGATTACTGAAGACGAACACTAGGAAACAGCTTCTGCGTGGACTAAGGAGGTTAATAACGATGCTACAAGTAGATGACAGAAAGGTAAAAAATCTATTCGTTTCCTTCCCCCCTCCATTTTTATCCTGAAACATTGATTCACTGTAAATATTCGTAATTTTATATTGTAGAATTTTTATTTAGAATTTAATGTTAATTTATAACATACTCATATGTTTCGTTACCTATTGAATGTTTTCAAATTGTCAAATAATAATCGATGCATTTTTTTGTATATACAGATAACGTCTTAATTTTGTATATACACAGAAATTTTACCCTTTCCACACGTTGAGGTTATGTGTATTTTTTCTGCGATCATTATGACTTATTATTTATTTCATATGATCAATTATTTTGCTTTTTGTTTATACGTGATTTTAATTGGATTATATCATTTAAGACATGATATCTTTGAATAACTTTCCTTGTCATTATGTTATGGATGGTAAAATAAAAATAGATATGTGAATATGAAACGTCAAGATCGCAAATATAAATGCAAATTATAGACGTTTTGTATAATATATAGGTGTATATTATTTCAAGAGCAGAAGGTTATCTGTAGGCCGTAGCTGTCATAAGAGTACTGTAACGAAGTCTAAAAGTCATAGTAACGAATTAAGCGAACATTGCTTATTATTAATTTCAATGATATAAGGTTATACAGTATAACAATTATTTATTATTACTATACTGCGGATTTTTATGCGAATTCATATTTTTTAGAATATTAAAATTGCAGTTTACTAATTTGATACTATATATTTAAAGATTTATTTTGATTTTACTTCGTATATTTATTTTACAATAAATATTTAAAAAATCGTATGAAAACAATTATTACATTGAAATATTATGGTCAGGTTTATTCATTCATTCATTCATGTTGCCAACCAATTTGTAAAATAAAAATTTCGTTTACTTATTACGTTAACATAAAAATATTTGTTTCGTGTCACAAGAGTACATGGCACACTATGATAGGAAGTATGACAATATGATAAAAAAGTAATATTTTTAGAAAATTTGGAAAATTTCTCTAACATCGGTTATTTTTAATCGCGCGGAACTTTATCCTTTTTTATGATCTACTCTTCTAATCTACATGCCTAGAAACTAGTTTATCTGAACGAGTGGGAGGATGAAGTAATTCGGATAACCGAACAGTCCCTATAATAGACATTTACACGCATGTATAGTATTCATCATAAGAATAAGTCTTTTATGTATTACGAAATTACACTCAATCGTAGTTCGGGTAATAGAGGCTCACAAATAAACAATTATCGACGTGAGAAGACGATGAAACATTAAACAATTATATTAAAAAAGTAAACACAAGGAAGAACATAATATGGAATATAAATTCCATAATATAATTATAATAAATCGGAAGTAAAAAATTTATTTCAGAGAATGTTGTATAAAAATAGATTTTGGTTCGTTTCAATTATTATATAGAAAATATTGTAACATTCGATATTAAATGTACGATATTAAAATTTAGATTTCATTTAGAAAACACGTGTTTTTAATATTGCTCTCAATTATTGGAGTAGTGAGACTATTTGGCAGTTTTCCTACGTATAAAACACCTCATCTCGACTACGGGCAAACATTAGTATATATTCTTCCTTGTAAGACATTTATTACGCAAGATAGTGTGAGATAGTTTGCGGTTACGCTTCATTTGACTGCAGAAGATGCGAGGCTTATTTTTACGAGGCTTACTTACAATAAGTATATCGTATATAAAATTTCGCCTGTTATTTTATATGCATATAAATTGTAAGGAAATGCATCAAAACAATTTTGTTTGTCTGCAAACAATTTATTTATTATGACAGTTAGTTATTATTCATCAAATTCTTTTAAATATTGGTTGAGTCGCATCAACTTTGGTTATTAACAACTTATTAACTTATTATAACAATTATTACAATTATTAGAAGGTAGGAGCGAGTCAACGACTCGTACTCGTAACACACTACCTTCAGATAATCTTACTGAAGGATTATCGAGTCAATTCGAGTAGTTTTTTCCGAAAGAATAACAGATAGATTTGCGTATATTTTCGAGTATACATTTCCGACATTTTTCAATCCTAAACACTGATAACCTTCTGATTCGTTCACTGTGATTAATTTTTTTTTTGCAAAGTTTCGTTTCAAACCGACGGAAGATTCACGAGTCAAGATTTATCTCGTTGAATGATAACCTTTAGGGTAGCTACAAGCGGGTGGATTGAACGGCCAACTGGCGAGAAATTGTAGTAAGTTGCTTTGTGTAAATGTAAATTTGGTTGATTAGCTTAATCGACTGTCGATTAAAGGTCGAATGGCAAGTAAAATTGCGTGTGCGAACGCAAATTTTAGTTGTGTAGTTCTTAGTAAAACGTAGTTGTGTTCAATATCGATCACTGAATCCAACTTGATAAATTTTCTGGTCGACTAGAGTTCTTTACCTGGTACCCTTTGCTAGTAAACCACTTAGTCGACCGTCGATTATGCTACTCGACTAAATTTGCATTTACACAAAGCGACTTACTAAAATTTCTCACCAATCGACTAAATTAGTATTTGAGTTTTAATACTTTAGCTACTACTAGTTTAAAAGGCGTAAAGTTTATACTAATTAAAAATTTAATATGTTGGAAATATAATATATAGTTCCAATAAAAACAACGTGATGCAACAAGCATGCAATTGAAAGAATTACTAATTCCTCGTGTATATTATATAATACACGAGTATAAGAAGTCAAATTGCTCCATTACTTGGCAATTCTCGTGCGTATACTTGTGCAATACTTTACATGCGTACTGTATGTCATACTGTATGCGTACATGTTGTCGTATCTATTGTATTAACTTAGATATGTCTACTATCCTATCAAAAAGATAATTGAGAAGTAATCTTATTATGTTTCGCAATTGTTCAGATATCATGCAATGTTTTTCACGACGAGTAGCCATTTTTTAAAAATCGACTAACAACAATAGCATCGCTTTGGAAACATCGCAAAAAAATTTCACATATCTGGATTAAATTGCGTCCATAGAACGAAATAGAATGCAAAAAGTAAAGCAAAGTTCAAATCTATGTCATCGTTGAGAGCGATCAAATTATTCCATTGCTCATTAAAATCGTGGCGCTTACGTCGTCAACCATTATGCGTATTTTCTTATTTGCTATCATTTGCACTTTCGCAGTACATATATGAAAATCGAGAAAGAACTTTGAATGGTGCTTTATTGGGATAAGGAGCACAGACACGCGGTCAGATAAGAAATTCTAATGTTGTGATGCTATTACACGACCTCGTCAGCGATCACAAATCACTTGATATCGAGTCGATTATACTGCCACAGTTGCAAAGTCACGTTGATTGGTCCAATTATGATAAAATTCATGGCCAGAGGACAACTCGATAACAGTTTCAAAAAACATGTCTTTGGTCGTCGCGCATGTAGTGGCTTACTTACGAAGGAAAACGTTGATATATATCGGACGTGTTATATAAAACATTTTGGTATTGTATTAGCATTGTAACGAGACACGACTGTTACAATTGTATTGTTTGAATTTGAAGCCAATTTGAAAACGTATAGAGAAGTTGCAAGATATTTTTTACAAACATACAGTAAAAGAGAAAAGTATTCGTACAGTTAGAATATAGAAATAAAGGAAAAACGTTCTCTTCAATGCATTTTTAAATATATGCAAATATACATAACTATATATCATACACAGATACCTACATAGATAAATAAGATAAAAGTTAATTATAAGTATGCATAGAAGTTAATCATATTATTTGGTAAGTCATAACGAGACAAGATTCACGTCATGATAATATAATATTTTGTCGAGACAAAATTCGTATAGTAGTATTAATCAATGGCCATGTTGTAAATAATATTTTATAGGCTTCCCTCTTTAACAGATAACTACTCATAATGAAGTGGGAATAGATAGTACTAACGATAAGTATTTCCTATTGTTTGTCACGATGGATTGTTACCATACATGAATGTTATTTCATTATAAGTTACCAAACAGTGTAATTAATGTTTGTTTGTATACGTTTATGTACCACCATAAGCGTCCGTAGGTATATATGTAACATACAGTTTCATAAATTTAGATATATTTAATAATATGGAAAATATTGCTCTCTTTATTTCTACATCTCCGCCATATTATTTTTATATATCATTAATACTTCTCCTTCCTACTGTTCAGTATACTAAAACAGTTTAGTCTCACGGTTTAATCTTAAAACGCCAAGCGTTAAATCAATGGTTGTCATTGATTAATTCTGTAATTTACAACCTGGCTATATCTCGGCTGTATCGTTTAATAAATGCTTACAACCTGGCTATAAGGCGATTCACTTGTTAAAAATGAAGCCGAAGCCATAGGAAACGTGCTTCCTATCGAGATACGACGATTTATACCGCGATGACAACACGTCGACGCTCCTCGAAGATACATTGACTCGGGCGCTCGTGTCGCGTTCAGTCAGGTTTCGTTCGTTCGAGGATCGGAAAGCTCGGTCCGCATGCGTCGCACGTCGCCCCGACGAGAATTTAAACAATTGTTCGCACGTTTTTCTACACGAGTGGAAAATTGACGCGCGCGCAAACGCTCTCGCTCTTCTCATTGAGCTTTGAGAGAGATATACAAATATATTATATGTGAATGGTATACTTGTTGAATGTAAGTGATCGTGTACCCGGAGAAAAGAAACGGAGGGTTTTGTTTTCCATGGTTTTGCTAGAATTTTGGGATTTCTCTTCAAAATTAGTGATAACGACTTACCAGTTCATCGCTCGTTACAAAACGCGACTATACCATATACAAATGCGACAAAGTTAATCATAATACCGAATGCAAGAACGTTGTCAGTGTATTTACGCGAGTTTTGCGAATAAATTCGTACGTTCTTTTCTTCGTACCTGTTGGAAATTTCGGTTTCATGGTTTTGAAATAGTCGTTATGACTTTTGCGAGTCAATGCTGACTGTGTTAACAGAACTTGTATTCTGTCGGAAACCTGTATGTAACATGATCTTTATTTTTATCTCGAGGATCACATTTTTCTAACTAGCACGTTTGTGCAAATATTACATAGATATTAAGTAAATAATAAAGTTGTTTATTATATTTCTCTATTTTATCTAAAAGTATTATTAACTGTTTATTAATTTGTATAAATAGCTAGTTGATTTATATTTTAAAAAATAATTCTCGTTAAAGATTTACAAAAATTCCTTTTATTAGCTTATATTTATATAAGTAGTATGAAAATTACTGTCTTCTTATAACCGGTTCCTGAATTATCGTGACTTTATATAACTAAAAACAACCTTTTCGGATGATTTTAAATATTTGTCTAGCTTTTCCTTTCTAAACCTTTTATCTAATAATTAAATTTATAACAATATCCCTATTATAACAATTAAACTTAAAAAAAAAAAAGGAAAGAAAGAAGAAAAATAAAAATATCATAGATAGTTTTATAGAAATATTGCTACGTCTAGAAAAGATCCAATTTGGTAATTTCTATTTAATCAGCTGAATACACAGTGATGTTCATTTAGTAATTTTCGCAAAACTTAC
The DNA here is from genome assembly GCF_014825855.1 of Bombus pyrosoma. Classification (NCBI taxonomy): domain Eukaryota; kingdom Metazoa; phylum Arthropoda; class Insecta; order Hymenoptera; family Apidae; genus Bombus; species Bombus pyrosoma. The sequence continues at coordinate 1,745,178 of NC_057785.1, read as the reverse complement.
CTTCGACACTGACATCATTCTTGTATTCAACATATACAATTCGTTCCACTTATCTACTACACACAAACAAATCGTTATGTCTACTACGTTCAATGAAACATAAGTCGCGTTTTACGTCCGCCCGATCTTCTATGTATTTTGTATTTACTTTTTGTATTTATGTTTTGTACATAATACAAGTTGGTAAATTTAGATGCAAATAAACTTTCCATCATTCTCATGTAACTTCTAAAATTCTCTATTATCTGTCTAAAGGGTAGTTTTTTGTATTGCTTCTAGAAAAACACATTGTCACACTCAGTAAATAAGAATAATGAAACGAATCAATCATCGAAAATGTCAATTCAAGCCGCGATTAGATTGAGTGCAATCGTTGTTTATAAATGCTTTGTCATATGCGCACTGTTATCTAAGATCTAGCAATTGCATGTTAACACAATACGATTAAAATATGTTCGCTATGTTACATCATGAGTGTTGGTATCTCCAGTTTGCTTTAAAGCAGTGTTATTAAAAGGGATCAACAGAAATGCACTTGTCACGAGTATTACGCTAGTGATAATTTTTAATGCATGGCATAATCCCCCTTTTTGCCCCCTATCATTTTTGCATATAATTTCAGAATGTTCTACACGAATGGAAATTAATGTTACTTATTACTTTTTTTATGTCTCATAATCTATGAATACGTGATAACAGACTGCAAATAGTTATGCAATTTTCTATTTTTATGAACATTATTAATGGAATGAAATCTAAATAGAAATTTGTTTCATATACTATATACAATAATAGGTGCTTTACTTTGGATATCATAATATTATTATATGCAGTATGTATCCTTGTATGTTTAAAAGAAATACATAAAAGATCCGGAGATTATTAATTACAGATTTATGATTTATTAATATTTTCATTCATTTCATTAACGAATTCATTACATTATATGTATGTATATATATATCACATTTATGTATTATATATATAAACTTTTGAAGATTTCTGAAACTATAAGCACAAATTATATAATATTTTTTAAATTGTAAGTAATTGCAAAGGAAATAGGAATATAAAAAGTAAGATAATGCAGTTAAAATGATTAAAGTGAATTAATTAAATAAAATGCAATTTTTCATGCAATGAGATAACATCCTTTCATAAATAACGTTTTGTTTAAAGTTTTCTTTTCAAAGAAATTGTCGAAGATAATGTATCGTTTCAGTAATGTCACAATCATCCCTTTAAATACTTGAATAGTCCTTTGTTGCGAAGAGGGAATAATCACCCGTTTTCATGTTTCTTATCTATCTCAGAAATAAAAATTATAAAGGAGGAATGAATGCAAAGACCAATTCATATATTCACCACGATCGAATAATATTCGTTATCGTTCGTTAAACGATCTTTTCGTTTCTTCCTCGTAATACGATATTACCTTGTAAATTAGTAGGTGATAAATTTGAATAGAAAAAGCTAAAAAAATATTAAAATTATTAATTTAATTGTGTAACGATTCGACACAATCGTGAAGAATCTATTCATACGAAGAAACATATGAAAGTATCTCATTTCCATAAAAAGTGAAGTCGACTTGTGGTTTTTAAGTGACAATATGTATTTTTCTTTTCACATGTCTCTTTGAATTGATTATTCGGATAATTCAAGAGCGCGAAAAGGAATATATATGTTGCTATTTAAAAATCGTAAGGTGAATTTCGTTTTCTATGGAGAAACGTACTTTCAGAAGCTCCTTTTACACTAATAGATCAAAAAAACTACTTCAAGAATTTTTTATTTACTCTTGGAATCTAAAAAAGACTTGATAAAAATTGCTACGTAACAAATACGTACGACGTAAAGTCTTACTATAAGATGTCATAAAGAATTTTTCTCACTTTTGTATCGATTATTCAAATATTGATTATATAGCTATGTATTTCGCAACTTAGCTTGAATATTACGTTTAAAAATGCTTCTTCTATCTATAAAATAGAATTCTACAAATAATTCAAAAATACAAGAAGTCGAAAATTTATAAAAATTGTCTATTATCACATTTGTTACCGATATTAATCATCATTGTTTATTGGTATAATTTATCACGGGTGTTTAATGTTGAAGATAGAGTGACAGAAGATACTAATAAATAACAAAATTGATTTCTTACAATTTGATGTTCTAACGTAATTTTTATATTTATCTACAATTACTTTCAAGTTTCAGTTATTACATTATACTTGACATATTTGATTAGAGTGCAACTTTGAGGGTTCAGCATGAATAATCCAAATACCATGTGATTCATCCAGATTATATTTCATTCCCTGAATTTTAATGTCGTTAGTCAAAATTTATTAAACTGAATGTTCGAATTAAAAAAGAATAATATTTTACACAATGTAAAAAGCTGATAATCGCATTGAACTTTTTACACTTTAATCTTTTCTTTATATTTTTTTTGCTTTACGATTGACGATGAATCGACGAATATTTATCTAATGAATTTTATCGGATGACTCTTAAGGTTTTTTAAAAAATGAATGTGACTAATACCATTATCTTACTTCTATTCATTTTACTCACAGAAAATATCAAATTCTAACATTATTTTTTACTCAGTTTAACCAGTCCGATAAGCTGTCCGATTAGTTTAACCAGTTCGATTTCACTTGCTAAATCGATGTATTTTTCTACAATTATACAGAGACAATTAAAAACAAAATATAATAATTATGTTTAAAAGGTATGTTTATCTTAAGTTGAATAAAAAAGAAAATTATGTGTTTACGTAAAACAAGAACTCGTTAAATTCAACTGAAACCTCGTCTTGGGATCTGACGATAATCTTTTTGAAATTAGTCTTTCCTTAGAACAAAGACAATATTCACGTAGCTTAAGGTGACAGCTTCGAGTAATTTTTGCATGTCGATAATGATTTTGATAAAAGCAGCTTAACATAATATCAATGTGCACTGTACGCAGTTACATGTCTTTCGTATTGGTTTTATCAAGAAATTATTATTTATAAAATTCATTTATTCATTTGCAAATGTATTACTTCATATGGAAAATTACTTACGATAATTTTATTTATAGCTTTGTCCTTGCAATTAATAATTACATACTGCGACAAAATTACAAGACATACACGAAAATTGAGAAAAATTATATTTAACTCAGGAATTCTCACTCAGGAATCTTCTTCTTTCATTCGTAATGCTATTATTTACTTTACAATATAGAAGCATATCTACTGTTCAGTTCTATGAAATACCGAAGGCTGTCATTCCAAGAATTTGGATAATCAACATAAATATATTTTCTTTGCGACAAAACTATAAAGCGGAAAGTAATCAGTTACCCGTGTAATTTTCACTGTAGTAATTAGTTTTGTATTATTGGATGTGTTATATATGAAAAATGCTAGTCCTTATGTTAAATATATAGTAAGATGGCTCGTGGAAGCAAATTAATGACTAGCTTGTAAAAGGAAAAGTTTTCATTGGCAAAAGTACCGCGCATATTAAAATAGCCGCCTTACTTTACGTAACTATCTAAGGGATACGAAAAGGTACTTGAAAAAGCATGTCGGTGGACGTCCAAAAGCTACAATTACTCGAGAAAGACGTGCCGTTTCAACCAGTTAGCTGTTTTTGTTATGATGGACTCTGTCGGTAATAAAATTAAGAAATAAAACAGCCATGTCATTACAACTTAATTCTATATTATAGCAACCACACATACTCTGTGTTTGACAAGTATACTCGTCATCGCTTACTTTTCGCAACACATTTTGGGTACACACTTCTCAAAGAGGTCGCAACAACTAACTTATTAAGGGTGACTTTGAATTCAGCTTTCATAACATGACAAATTGCAACAGAAGGCGTAGTTAATACAAGTATAAGGAATGTACAATGAATAATTAAAGGAGTAAGCCACTTGAACCGGCTAAAACTTCTGAAGACACCACTACAAAAAACACGATTTGATTTCGCGGAGAGAAAAGTAAAACAAAACATGGAAGGAAGTAATATTTTCAGACGAACGCTTTAATTTAGGATGGTTCTAATGGCTTTCATTATTTTTTATGACTTCAGAAAGGAGATACTCATTAAACAGTAAAGACAAATGGGTGGAGAGAGTGTTACGGTGTAGGCAACTATAGATTACGTTGATAAAAGCAATATCAAGTTTGTTTCCGATAAAATGAAGAGTAAACTTTATATGTTTAAACAATCCAAATACTGTTAATTAAATATGCTTATGAAATGGCTACACAAAATTTTATTTCTCGATATGATAATTTATGCAAAGTACGTTAAAAATTTTCTGGAAAGAAAAAATATCGAAGTATTATTATGGTTCCTCAAATCTCTAGATCTGAACATTGTTAAAAACTGCAAGTTTTTTGCGCGACAAGTTTATGCACATGACAGACAATTCAATACTATAAAAGAGTTAAACAACTGTGTTTTAAATGAATAGGAATCATTGGATCAAAATGTTATACACAAATTTCATGAATTATTACTAAAGAGAATGATCGAAATGATAAGAAACAAAGGTGGTAGTACGCATTACACATTAATGGGTAAATACAAATTATTTTTCATAAATTATTCCTATTTATTTTATAAAAAAATTTCTTGTCTCATAGTTTTGTCGCATTGTCTTTCATTGAAAAATCTGCAACTATAAATAATCTCTATTTAAATTGAAAATGTTACAAATATTTTTATCACGATACATATATCTGTTTATTGAAATAACTCGATTCTACTTTAACAATTCTACAATATTATGTTTTTATATAATAATATTCACCAAAATCATAGCTGTCTTGTAGATTTGCCGCGGAGTGTACCAGTACAATCACGATAGTCGTGTCTCATTACAATACTAACGAAATTTAAAAATGTTTCGTATAAGATTCATAATACATTCACAGAAGATTTCTATAAGTATCCAAATACTTTTGTACCACTGTACATATCGAAAACTCGATTCATTTATCAAATATCAATTCATTTTCCCAAAAAGAAACTACGATCGAGAAACAAAATAATCATTGACGGTGTCACCAAGAATACGTAAACAGAAATATATTCAAACCATTAGGATCTTTGTTTGATTAAGGATCGTTTAAAGGGAACCAGGAAAATAGTACCTTCTTTCTCCATAAGGCTACCTAACGAGTTGCTCCTTCTTAACAAGTTCTTTCGGTAACAATCTCGAATAAATCTAAACAAATTACATTCTAAAAAGAAAGGGACAATAGATAAAAAGAAAAGAAAACGGGAAAGAAAATATAAGGAACTGTTCATACGTCATGCACGATCTTACGAAATTGGATGGTGGCGACGGCAGGCCCAACGTATTTTTCAAGAGACAAGGTATTTATCGCTCTATTTTTCAAATATCCTGGTGAATAAATCCGCAGGCACGCGGTCATCAACGCAGTCCCTCAGATACACAGGCATTCCGCGAAAGGACTAAGAGGGATGCCCTGAACGAACTCCAACATGAATTAGAGAAACTCGAGGAAAGCGCAACAGGGGAGGTCAAGGAGGAGGTCCATCGACAGTTCGATGGCTTCACTCACCTCTTCAAACGGTTCCTCCAGGAGGAAGGACCTTCGCTAGAATGGGATCGTATACAGAAGCTGCCCGATGATGCGGTAAATAGTAGTTTTTAACTTAAAATTGCAAACGTAATTGAATATAGCGAATTACCTCGTCATTTTGTAACATTTTTCCTTGAAAAAGATATTGAAAAGCCAAAATAAGTTTAATTATAATTAGAAAAAATTTAATTATATTTTTAGATAAGAGATTACAATTCCTTGCCAACTCCGGAAGGAGAAGAAATGAAGGCACTTTTAAGCAAGTTGATCGTTATAAAATTGAATGGTGGCTTGGGAACTAGTATGGGATGCCATGGCCCTAAATCTGTAATAGCAGTACGTAATGGACTTACATTCCTAGATCTGACTGTACAACAAATTGAGGTAACTATAGTATTATAAAATATATATGATTTAAAGTTATATGGAAATGTTTAGAGAAAAGGAAATTTATCTTATTATTTATTATTTCTTATTTTTTTTTTTGCAGTATTTGAACAGAACTTACAATGCAAATGTCCCGCTTATTTTGATGAATTCCTTCAATACAGATGACGATACACAACGAATAATTAGAAAATATAAAGGAATAGATGTTGATATTCATACGTTTAATCAAAGTTGTTATCCTCGTATAAATAGAGATTCTTTACTTCCGACTGCAAAACACTGTGATGTTAATGATGACATTGAAGCGTAAGATTAATATCAAACAATTTTTTGACACTTATTTATTAAATACACATATTTATTCATATATGGATACTTATACTCATTAATAGGTGGTATCCTCCTGGTCATGGAGACTTCTATGAAAGTTTCAGAAATTCAGGTTTATTAAAAAAATTTATAAAGGAGGTACATATATATATATTATGATTTTTTACATTAAGAATTATGTGACGCGCGTACAGTATTATTTATATTTAACAAATATTTTCTCTTAATATAGGGACGTGAATATTGTTTCATTTCAAATATTGATAATCTAGGTGCTACTGTAGATTTCAAAATTTTGAAATTACTGTTAGACAAACGTGAAGCTTCGCCTCTTGAATTCGTTATGGAAGTTACTGATAAAACTCGAGCTGATGTTAAGGTAATATAATCTTTTCTTATAAATTGAAATTTTAAAATTTTTTAAAACAAGCATATTTTTATATATCTGTACAGGGTGGCACACTAATCAAATATGAGGATAAGCTACGCCTACTTGAAATTGCTCAGGTTCCAAAGGACCACGTAGATGATTTCAAATCTATAAAAACGTTCAAGTTTTTCAATACAAATAATTTATGGATAAAACTTAGCGGTACTTATTTCTCTTTTCCAATTATACAATTCATAAATGTAATATTTATTTCTTATCTTGTTAGCTATTGAAAGAGTACTTGAGAAGAATTCCTTGAATATGGAGATTATTGTAAATAATAAGACCTTCTCGAATGGTTTAAATATTATTCAATTAGAAACAGCTGTTGGAGCTGCTATGAAATCATTTGAAGGGAGTATTGGTAAGAGGAAACAAAGATTGTATGTTCTGTGTGATCTTTTAAATTTTCTTGTTGGATGTACATATATATAAATCTGTAAATAGGTATAAATGTTCCACGCAGTAGATTCTTACCAGTGAAGAAGACTTCAGATTTAATGCTTGTTATGAGCAATTTGTATATTCTTCGCAATGGTTCATTAGTAATGAGTCCTCAACGAATGTTTCCTACAACACCTCTTATAAAATTGGGCGATAATCATTTTTCAAAGGTTACTGTTTCATTTCTATAATTATACATCACAGATATTTGACAGCTGGAATATTTTGTAATTAATGTAAAATTTTCTGCATAGGTTAAAGAATTCCTTACTAGATTTCCAGCTATACCAGATTTATTGGAATTAGACCACCTTACAGTATCAGGTGATGTTACTTTTGGAAAAGGTGTAACTCTAAAAGGAACTGTTATAATTATTGCAAACCATGGAGAACGCATCGATCTTCCAGCAGGCACAATTTTAGAAAATAAGATAGTTTCTGGAAATTTACGTATTTTGAATCACTAAGTAATATATAAAAAGAAAGTTTATCTGTTGCATAATATAAAAATCAAGAAAAAATGCATATAGTGTACATTTATTTAATATTACAGATGATGTATGTACAAAATTTATAAATTGAAAATAAATATATATTATTTCAAAACTAGCAATTAAGAATATAGAGTAAAATTTAAAAATTGGTACATCTATCTTTAATAAATTTTTAATTTTATTTTCTCTAAAACTAAGGGTTCTATGAATAATTGTTATTCTACATTTCCAATTTGTTTTTTCACGTACAATCGCCTTTTTGCCGATATTATATTATAAAAAGCCTTATAGCCATTTTTAGCCAAAATATCAATCAAAAAGTAATTGTGAACTTTGGCGCCAAAATATCAATCAAGAAGTAATTGTGAACTTTGGCGCTAGCTGTATCGAATTATAGATAAACGCTGTTGTGTGGAAAACACATGCATGTGAAAAAAATTCCATAACCTATAAAGTATTCCCGCGCGAAAGTTCATAGATTCTAAAGTGTTTGATATGAAACTATGTACTAGTATATATATCACATATCGGTGATGCTTATCCTCTACTGCTCTTGTATTTTGAGCTCTAAGCTTGAATATCTGATACACATAACGTGGTTAACTTTTCGCTTGAGTTGACTTCAGAAAGCGGTGGGGATAACAGATAACACAGACAACACGGCCACATTCTAACAAGATACCACTGTATTTCCAGGTAGTATTGGCTATGCTTTTGAATAATTAATGTAATGTAGATTCCTATGATAACATATACACGTGTTAAACAACAATGTTTAGCATGCAAATTGTATGTTGTACTTTTGATGTTTCCAACAATTCAGTAATTATTCGTTATTGAATTTTTTATTTTCGAGATTAGTTTTTGCTAAATTTAACGTATTTCATTTGTTCAAAGTTATTTTAATGTATACGAATTTTTAAGTAACAGATTGTTCAAATTTATGAATGTATTTCATTTATCTTAGTGAGGAATCAGTCAAACATGCAACACTTTGTTTATAATAAAGTTTTATAAACATGTTTAAGAAAATAATACCATACATTTTTTTTAAATGCTTATTTACATAAGTATTCTTTTGTTATTTTTAAATATATATAACGAATTAAATGCAATAAAAAATTAACATTTATAGATATCTTAATTTTTTTTCTAAATTTTTACGATATTTGTTAAATACTCTAAAATAATTTGATATATATTAGATATACTATTATGTAGGCTTGTTTATATAAAATTACTATGAGTTTCTCTTATTAAAAAGAGAAAAATAATAATATTTATAACATTACATTTGTTGAGGTTTATATTATATATATATTTATAGAATAAGAAATTTATTTATTTATTCCTATATTTCTATAATGTTAAAAATTTTACTTTAAGGAAGTGTTAAAAGTAATATTTAAACCTGTAAAATGTTATTCCATTTAAAATTTTTAATTCTAACCTTAAAAAGTTACATTTTGTTTTTGACAGATCTGTATGTTTAAATTCATTTTTATCAAGAGAACTTTAGTAATTTATTAAAATAGGGATGCAATAAAAACATAAAAATGAAAATGCTTGCTATAATAATATAATTTCATAAATTCTTTGTCACTCCTTTTATTCTAACTGGAAGCAAATTGGTGTAAATGAAATATTTTTTAAATTATATTTAAGTTATGCAAAAGCATTCAGATATTCGGGGAATGTATATCAAAACAAGAAAAATAATTCTAATTATTTCTATGCATAGAGTATAAAAAAATATCATGGCTTTCACAGATGGATACCTGCAGCGATGGAGATTTGAAAAATGAATCTTGGTCTTAAATTTCAAGGTTAAATTTTTATTTTATTCACATACATTTGTTGTAAAAAAGAAATTATACAACAGTTAATTATGTCTATAAGACTATAAGTTAAAGTTCTTGCACTAATGTTATTGCGTAAATTAGCTCCTGTAAATAAATGTGCTAGCTATATGCTTTTAGTTAATTTGTAGAAATGTATTATTATGATTTATGTTTTGTGGTGTATATTATTATTCAACACTTATGGTCAGAAATATTAATTATTTGATCAATATTATTTTTGTATAATGTCTGCACATAGAACAATTTATCAAGTAATATTCATAAATATTACGAATTTTGAGCTTGTTTTTGTAAATTTTAAGGTTGAAATATATTGTAAAAATGACTGCTGAATACATTTGCACTGATTTAAATGTTTAGATTTAGCTATGAAAGCTGATGAATATTTTTGTTATGCTTTATACATTTTGTATATTAATTTCATCAAGAGACATTTAATTTTTAGTTCAGTCTTCCTAATTAATTTTATAAATATTACAGAATATCCTGCTAAATGGAGCAGGTTAAGGAGAGACCAGAATTGCTTCATTGCAATCAGTCTCATAACATATTACGAGACTTAATGCTTAGAGATTTGGGATTTTTATATTACAATTGCTATAAAACTACAACACGTGCATTAGAATCAGCAGCTGAAAGGAATTTAGTTAGAAAAAAGCATAAAGAATTGGTAATTATAGAACTATTACTCTATAGAATTATATAACTATTACTCTTATAGAACTATTTAATATCATCTCATCTATTACTTTAATTATTTTTAGGAATATGATTTGCCAGGATATCCTAAAGCAACATTTTTAATGGTTTTCAGCCCTGACGGGTAATAAACTAATTATTAAGCAATTTTATATTGCAAATTAATTTATTCTATTAAATTTTAGCACTAAAATAGCATCAGCCCATGGAAATCACAGTGTTTATATTACTGATGTAGCAACTAGAAAAAACATTAAAATTCTTTCTGGTCATCCACGCACTCCATGGTGTATTGCATTTCATCCTTCTTCTAGTTACATACTAGCATCTGGTTGTCTTGGTGGTCAAGTACGGGTTTGGGATTTGAGGGTTAGTAACTTTATTTCACTATAAGAATAAACTATTGGACATCTGAAAATCTTAATCATAAGAAAGATAATCTTGGGTCATAATGTCCCAATAATTTCTTTACTCCTATCTCAATTACTTGACCAGTCTTATTACTGGTATTTTTTGTATAAGAGTATTTACAAGTTATAAAGTGTTATACTATTTATACTATTTATTTACAACATATTTTATGGGAATAGGATGATAGCAAGGTTTGGAATGTGGAAAGTCAGACAGTTATAGCTTCTCTTGCCTTCCATCCATCTGAAAAATTACTTGTTATAGCAACAAATAATGAAATACACTTTTGGGATTGGAGTCGACCTGAACCCTTTGCAGTAATATCTACAAAGACTAGCATAGAAAAAGTAAGGTAAGTTATGGTACATTGTGTATTATAAAGTAAATTATAAACTATAAATTTTGATAAATACTAGATAAAATAAATCACATTTATATAAATTTGATATTTGTGAAAATATCAGTTTTCTTTTATATTTTAAAAATATAATTTAAAAATATTTTCTATATTATTATTTCCTCTATTATTCCGCCTCCCTATATTAAAAAATATATATTTCTGTAATATTTGTAGTGTGCCAATTAAATAAAAACTACTGATCTATAATAATAAAATCTAAGATTTACGTTTATTTTATATTTGCCAGAATCAAATATAGTTATATTAGATTATATGTTTCAGATATGTAGCTTTTGACAATTTAGGAAAGAAATTAATCACAGGCATTGGAAATAATTATATAAGAGAATCAAGATTATTCAGGTATGTATGATATACATATCACTAGATGTTTTTTAATATATTCTAAGTAATCGAATTTTATTATTTTTTATTAAATTGTGCAGATCCCGTTTAAGGCATGGGAGAACGACACATGATAGTCAAGTACCAAGTAGCCATCCCGAAAGAACTGATCAAAATGAAGCAATTCAATCGTTTAGAACCATGGGACCCGAACCTTCACACAGTACTCAATCGAATTTACGCGGTAGTGTATCAGTAGATAATGATGAAAGCTCCGTACTACAATATATCTATAATTCAAGGCGGCGAACAGGAAGAGGAAGAGGGGAGTTGAGTCTTCCACGTGATGACCGCGAAAGACCTTCTTCGGGTAAGTAATGATACAAAAAATCTAGAGTTCCAATTAGAATTTTCTTTGTGACTTAGGAATCATGGTATGTTATTTATAAGACTAATTAGAACAAATCATATTTGAATACTTACTTATTGTTAAGAAATTTTGGAAAATAATGCTGAGGAAATAATTTGTACACAATGTGTCTTTTAGAAGATTTTGATTCAAAATTTCTGTAAAAATATTTTCGGTAGAAAAACATACTTCTAAGTAAAAATGGTTTGGAGAATTATTCCCTTATTATTTTAGTCTTAATGTTAAAAAAATAAAATGAGTTTATACGTTTATCAGACAAAAAATGTTTTTATCATCATCTAATATGTATCTGCTATTTAATTAATTTATAGTTCTGAGACACCTTATACTTTCACATGCACCTTCAGACAGTGATTATGGGTTTCGTTATATAAAAACAGAACTAATAGGATTTATATGCAATGAAATATTAAATTTTTTAGAAGATGTCTCAGCAGTAGTGTTAAACTTCTCAGGAATCTCCAGTTATCGTGTACAAGCATGGGACTTCTCTAAGGGGGAAATACCTGATATTACAAACTGTAAATATTATTATCAGTATTATATTCCATATTTGAAGTAGAGTAATTTATTCATAAAGTATTTCTCATATTATAGCTGAAAAAAATATTGTTATACACAAGTGTAAAATACGTAATGACGCTAGCATAAATATTTCCTCGGACGGAAAACTATTGGCAACATGCTTTATGGGAGCTGCAGGTGAGCAACTTTTGAAAATTAATGTATGAAGGCATTATGTGTATAGTATTTGTATAATTTCAAATAATATTATTTTGATATTATAACATATATTTATATCACATATTACAGTCTCACGCAACGTTATTTTTAGGAGTTTACAGTTTACAATGGGAAACGTTAGGAGAAGAAATTTATTGGGCGGAAGTATATAATTCTGTGATTTCTGTATCAATTTCGCCGACACAGGAGCATCTTTTAGTAGGTCTAGCAAGGAGTGGTATTGGAAACGAATATACTATGGCTATTATTTACAGACTAACACATAAACAATCTGAAGATAACAAACCACGTATGCAAGACTTGGACTTTAATAATCTAGCAAAATATTTACATTTCATGAGTAAAAGAAACACTATGTTGTGGGTTAGAGATTTACTACAAAGTAATCAATCAACTGGAGGACATACAAGCATAAATTGTATCAGGTGGGCACCACAACCTGGCCAAGGTTTAGTTTATGCTACTAACACTGGCCGGTTAGTTATTCTTCATTAATGTAATTATAATACTATTGTAAAAATAGAAATTCGACGCCGTATCAATACGATTATTTTATCGAAAAACAATTGTGTACGAAGACAGAAGTTTATTGTTACATGTCTTTCAAGGGATATATTATCAGAAATATAATAAAACTTATTATTAAGTCGCCAATATTATACATTTCGACAAGCAATTTAATACAATGCTGTAATTTAAATATCAGTTTTATTTTTATTTTATTATTAAATTTAATTTTTGTTTGATTTCAATATTATTTTCATTTTTAAATCCTTTTGTGTAGATGATTTTTTCATTTCCAATATTACAAAAAGACTAATGTATTAGTATTAGCTGATATTAGTACATATTTGTTGGAAGTAAAAAGCGCAGGGTACTTGAATGGAAGATTTATAAATAAATTCATATATATTTTTAAAGAGTTTTCTAATTTTATTACATTAATAAACATTTAAATATAAAAAGAAATAAATTTAAGTAAATATTTTAATATACGATAACTAGTAGGTTGTTGTATGAATTGTTAATTTTTCTACTAACGATAATGACAGTATTCTTTTATATAATATTTATAATACCATATCTGATGAGTAAATATAAATGAATTGTTATTACTGTCACATTCAATATATCGTAATAGATGAAATTCCTTATACAGAATAATGACTTAAACCACTACTGGCCATGAAAGAAGCCCCTTATTTGGCTTTGTCCTCCTCTAGATCTCTTAGAGATCAACAGATCTATTATCATCTCTTTCCTTTTTTATCTCATTTTTAAAGCTATAGGCGAGTAGGTTGTATTACAAGCTTTCCAAGCTATGGAGTAAGTTGAACAAGACTGACTTAATTTGTATGTATATAACTTGTATACACATGGAATTATTTATTTACAACAAATAAAAATAAAAGGTATAGAATTATTTACAAAAATTTTTAAATAATAAAGCTTATAAAAAACATTAACAAATATTGTTAAATTATTAATAATGCATGTTTGAAGCTACTTTCTAGAAATTATATATGTGTATAGCATCATTAACAAAATAGAAATGTATATTAATGAAAAGAACTACGTATAATTTTATAATGATCAATATGTATATAACTTAGTTTCTGATTCGGAATATAAATAATTTTCATATTATTTTAAATAAACAATTAACAGTACACAGTCAACTTGCGAAAATTAACCATCATCATATAATAGACTGTGCAGTAATTCAGGAGTCTCTGGTTGTTTTAAGCAAAGCGGTACTTTATCTTGTACATTTGTAGAATATTTATTTTGTCCTAATTGGCCAAGATCATGATCCAGAATTGTTTCAATTTCCTCATCAATATATAAAGAATTTTCATATATTTTTGACGCATACGAACTACTCTGCTCTGTAGAATTTATAGTTTCGTTTATCGTATTTTGCAATTCGATCTCTGACATGTTAACTGTATGGAAATTATTTAACGTTGTAGGTATATCACAGTCAACTATTTGATCATCGTATTGAGTTTGTCTTCTTATTTCAGTTACAGAACTATGCATTTGATGATACTTCACCTGATGCACTTTTAAATTACCAGTTTGAGAAAATGTTTTTAAACAGAAAGTACAGTGATATGGTCTCTCACCAGTGTGGCATCTTGAATGTCTTTGTAACTTATATTTTGTTACAAATTGCTTACCACATTCAGGGCATGTAAATGAATTGTTTTCCATTTGCAGACTTTGATTATTAACAGACTGTTCCATGTCTATGTGAAAATTTATCATATGAGATTTCAAAGAAACTTTATAACGAAATGATTGATGACAATTTGCACATTGAAATAGTTTCTTTCCTTCGTGTCTTTCTTTATGCTTCATTAAGATTTCTTGTTGATTGAATGACATTTTACAAATCTAAAAAAATATTACTATTTTACTAAAATACAAAAAGATTTTTATAATCTCTTAATGTGTTCAATGTATTCAATTTTTATTTATTTAAATAAACTAAATAATTACGAACATTACAAACAAAAGGTCTTTGTCCGGTATGAATACGTTTATGCCTGTTTAAATGTGATTGACATCTAAAGCTTTTAGCACATATTGGGCATGTACTTTTCTTTACTCCCTGCTTGTTTAAGGTATTTTTTGATAGTGTATCACTTTCTTTCAACTGGTATAACATGTCCTGTAAATATAATATTGATATACTTATCCAAAATAAAAAATATTTGTGATGTAATAATTAATCTATAATTAAATAGAATACTTTTTACATTAAATGAGCTATTTTGAAGTCATTTTTGGATATTATTGATATGAAACTATTGAAAACTTCAATTTAAAAGATATGGAAATCAATTTTCTTAATTTAAATTATTTTACATTTAAAGCAGAATTATATATTTAATTACAAATAGTTAAAAATCATTGTATACTTCTGCAAAATCAATTTCCAAAGATGGGGCTGCAAGTTGTTTCTGCACATTAGCTACCATCAAACAGAACTCATCAAATACATATATCTTTTGTTCGCAATCACTACAAACATATTTGGAAAATGTATCAGAATTTGAAATATTTATCACCTGTAACAAAAAAGATATAAAAATGAATTCTTAAAAAATTATACCTTACAGAAAGTATATTTGAATTATACCTCTTTAGAGAAATATTTATTTATGATCGACATTAGTACAATCCCTTTAACTTTGTCTGTAAACAAATCTGTGCCTTGCTGTTTTTCTTTTCCACAGAGGCGACATAGCCTTAAGTTTGTTTTATGCAACATCATTGTTCTTTTATCATATATACAGTCGTAATTTTCCAAAAAATGAGTAAACAAATACTACGATTGTCACAAACCTTTTAAAATGATATATACAATTATGTATATTATTTCATGTTTTTTATTAAAACATGCACTATTGTTATTAATTTAGAAGTTGCATGTAAATTTTTAAACATTTTTTAGTACGTTGTTTTTCAACTTATCTGCATCTGTATAAATATATATACTGACAGATACACACATAGTTAAAGTAAACGCGTACCATTCAGTTTTCGTATAACTTAAGTTTTGTATATATGTAGCCATATAGGAACTATTTTAACAGTGGTTCTCAACAAAAACAACGTTACACATCCAAAGCTATAAATCGATTACGAAGAAAGAATTACAAAAAAAATCACTTCGTAATGATTTTCTAAAAAAAAGAAACAAAAAAACAGAGAACACAAATATATTATATCGCTAAGAATTATTTTATAAATACTATCAGTTCGAAAACATGTATGAATATAAATTTAATTTTATCACCGATATAAATCTTTTTATTTGGAAGATTACAAATTGTATAGAGGAGATAAACAGCTTTAATAAATAAATTGTAGGCTTCTAATTATTTAAAAATTATTCGATATTAGAGACTTTTATATGAAAAGAAAATTGGCTAATAGAACTATTGCGTAATAAAATTATTATGAATATATCTTATATTTCTTTATGCATACATATGTATTTTAAATTCGAATATTATTCAATATTTTTTATGAATTATTGTAAAAAATTATATAAAAAAATATTAAAATTTTTATTTGATTAAATTTTAAATATAAAGAATGAATTCATATATAAATATAAACATAATATATGTTTTGTAAAGATATTTCTATTCGTGTAAATAAATCACTTGAAAATTTATTAACAAAAAATTGAGATCATAGAAACTACGTAATTATTTATTTCTAATGTGTATATGAATGAAATTATATTTAGAAAATATATTTGAAATGCAATATTTTCCTTTTTTATTTGTTTATTTCTGACAAATCTTAGAAGTTATAATATAAAATATAAATACAAATGCGTATCCCAAGACATTCTCTTAGATACAGTTTATTATTATAAAATATTAGTTTGTTAGAAGTCTATACGAAATATGAAGCAGATTTGTATTGCATATGTTATATACATTATATATAAGATGCGCTAGAGTTAATCTTTTCGAATATCCCTTTGAAATGTATGACATACATACACACAGAAATACATCTCAGGGGGCACTCATTGTTAAACTTCTTACTTCGTAAATTACTTCCATATATATAAATTGTATTATTTAAATCTTATCAATTACAAAGTCTCTACTTATAAAAAATTTTCATCAAGGAAAAAACTTACACTACTATGGTCTCTTTTTAGTAAATGCATCTATTACTTTCCGAAATATAATTATTAAATTCGTTATTATAACAAGTAATTATAGAATAAATTAAATTTCATAATATCATTATACATCATAAATTTAATTAATATACATCTTGCATGCTATGTAGATTTAGTTAAAACGAATATAAAAGAAAATAATGTCTTTAGATATTAGGTAAGCACAGATAAAATATTAAGAACATTAGAAAATATAGAAAAGAAATAAAAGAAGAGTAATTGTAGTACATAATATGACACACTTTAATAATAGAATGCTTTATAATTAAAACGGATATCTGTTCTGAATATATTAAAGCAATCATATATAAGTCTATAGTAAGTGTATATAACTATGTATCACAATTCATTTCTTTAGAAGCATTACTGCAATATACCACAGAAGTATTATCTTGTAAACTAAGAAAAAAAATCTTGAAACTGTTACAAAATGGAAGACTTGAAAGTTGATACCGTTATACCATTTTCTTCCAAGTACAATATGTTGTACTACAGATATTAACATCTTATTGACCATTGCATTGATACATTATACAAAGCAATGCATTATGAAATAGTAGCAGAATATAAATTAATATTCATTTATATAAATAATCTTTAGAAACAATAATTTAGAGGAACATATATTATACATATACAAATTATATAGAATATTATACAGCGGTCAGGGATAATAAGTTTCATTAATAAATTTTAAATAAATAACAATTCAGTATTAATATTACAGTAGTCACACGCACACAACAAGGTGTCAGTAAAATTACTTCATTTATAATACAACCTTATGAGAAGTACATAGACCAAGTGTATAGCAGTTTATCATAGGACGCAACCAGACTTCGAGATTGTCTTTACAATGCGATTCTATTTATAAAAATAGTTATACTAAAAATAGTTATGCATAAAAAACTGTAAATCTTAATTCTTTGGGAAATAAGAATATTCAAACAAACAAAACTTGTATTGCATATACTTTTTTGGCTACTTTGAAGCAAGTATTTGGCATGTCTTAATGCATTCATTTATTTACATTTCATCATTTCTCTGTTTACTTTTTTGTTTCATCTTTTATAATATATAAAACCAATCCATTTGTTGTAGTAAAAAATATACTTTTTTTGTTTTTGTGTTCATAAATGAAAAAGTCCTTTTTAGGCAAAAGTGCAGATATGTTAATATTATCCTTATTTCAATACACTATGAATGCCATTCAAAATTACTTATTTGCTATTACATTTTGGCATTATACAATTTCATATTAACACTTAGTTGTTATTTTCTAAATTTCCTTATAACAGTGTGCTCAATTTCTGATAGTAAAGTACAAAAATAAAAATAAACTGCAATTACTTTACAATGATGTATCTGAGATTCAATTAAAAATGTAGATTACTTTAATTTTTATAAAAACAATTGGTTACAATATTAATGTTACCTTACTGCTATTCTTTAACATTCATGTGTTTTCAATCTCTGAGTATCAAATATTACCAAACTATTATAAATAAATTAAGTGACTCGTTTAAATACATGCATCAATTTAATTACAATTTTTTTTACAAAATGGGTATAATTTAAAAGTATTCTTTACATGAGAACATTGCACAATAATAAACATAATTTTTCAGAAATTTAAAAAAACATAATACATTTCATTAGACTAATTCATCAAAACTTATTGCAACATTTATAGAACATATTAATTAATGAATGCAATAAAAGTTTTATATGTTCTTAGATATTTATATGTATCTCTAAAAGTGTTTAAACAAAATATTGAAATTAAAATGTATTAAATTTTTTTGAGAAATATTAATTTTTATTTATTCATATATTTTAAATTCTAATTTTAGTACTAATTTTACAAAGTTGTTAATTAAAAACGACTTTTACTAATTAATTGAATGTAATACTATCACCATTTGAGATAATCGAAAATTATTAAAAATGCAAGTTGCATTTTGCTTATATAAATTGTATAATAAACAGGCTGATCTAAAAATTTTATTAAAATGCTGCAATTGCTACAAATTATTACTTCATTTTATTAATTATAAATCATCATAAACAAATTAATTATTAATATCTCTACACTAGTAATCAAAAGTTTTACAAACATAAATTTGCATAATTTCTAACTTAACATTGATATATATAAATTGAAAGAGAAAGAGAAACAGTTGCGATTAAGATTTGTTTATATGTAAATGACTGTTTCAAATAATATATTCTTTATTATTTCTGTAGCTAATATATCTTTTGCTACGATGTCAGAGATAATTACACAAAAAGTAAAGGAATTCGTCAAAATATATTCTTGCCATATTATAATTTAAAAATTACAAATAATATAAATAAATTCATGTGTATATTTATAGAAATGAATTTTGCTATTTTTCAAAACAAACATAAGCTCATCAGTATCTTAATAAGACCAAAAAGTATAAGGCTATCAGTATATTAATCCTCAGTAATACATTTTTTCAAAATATATAACATTGAAAGTATGAAAGAAAGAGATTAATGATACTGATGTAACTAGTATGAAATTAGCGATCGAAGCAATATAATATTTGTATAATTTCGTTTAGTTAAAATAAAGAAGAAAAATATTAGTTTTTAAATTATTGAAGATTTTGATCATACAAGATGTATATAATCAATTAAACATGATTAATAATATGTAATGAATTTTATCTGCACTTTAGAAATGATAATCGCTCAAATGATAAATGAAAAATTAATACAAATCATAAACGCAATTTACATTGAAAAAATTTGAAATTTTATATAATATCTATGCTAATGCTATAAAATATACATTACTTTATATATTCATTATATCTCGCACTAATGTTAATTTAAACTATATATGAACACAAATTTGGAAAAGTATTTGAATATAAAAAGGTACTTTACACATATCACGTTAATTAATAAGACTTGACTTGCAAATTCTTCAAATATATTTATTGAAATTATTCAGAATAAATTCTATTAAAATGCATAACATTAATGCACAGAAAATTTAATAAAACTAGATTCAAATTAATTTTTATAACGCGAAATATTTTCATCTTTGTCTATATCATTATTAACGAATTTGTTAGAAGTTTGTCTATTAAATCATTTAATTAATTCATAACTATTTTGAATATAAAATAACTGACGTATATCACAATTTGTTCCTTTTAATCAAAGAAGTTAATTAAAGAGTAAAAACTTTATTATTACTTTTACCTATGTAACATGTGAATAATTTGCTTTAATATATTAAGAGGTCCCCAATTAAAAAATTAATTTTCCCAGCAACTGCGGACAATTCTCAATAATTTTATTATTTATATAAAACATGAATTCAAATTGAAATCAAATTAGAAATATTTTCATAAAAACAAATTTTAGCAATTGAAATATATATATAGATATTACAATATTTTATTATTGTACAAACTGAAACAATAAAAAATGTAGAACTGTGCAATCCAATCAAACAAACGTAATTGAAAAGGAATTGAACATTCGTTAAATAATGCTTATAAAACTTGTATTGCATTAAAATACTTAACTAAAAGAATGTACATACAAATTATTGAGTAATAAAAATGATATGCTTATGAAAATTTGAAATTGATTAATACTATATTAGAAATAGGTCTGCAAACCTTTTTCTTGTTCACGTACCTTGATTGAGAATGTATGGATATAAGTAATGTACCTACTTATATCCAAAATTTAGGATAGAATGGCAATACTACGTCTAGGTCCACCTATGCATATGTTATCTAAACTTGACCATCTTTTAATACCAGTACGTAAAGCTTCAGCAGTAACTTTGTCTTCATAAACTCTGGACATAGCTTCCAATTTCTGAGCTTTTTCTTTACTGAGGGGTTCACTAGGGAATGTTAATTCATTTGCTTCTGCGAGCGTGCGAAGATCAAAATAATATTTAGCATACACGCTTGAAGGAACGTTTATATTGAACTGTAGCATTTCCAAGAATTGCCTTTCTAATTCATTCCTAAATAAATATTAAATATCTAATAAAAAATATTTTGAATACATTTGAACATAACATAGATGTCAACTTACATATCTTCTACTGTAATATCTTTAAGAATTTGACAGTAATCTACATTCCATACAGCCTGATCATCCCAAACTTTTGATGCTAATAAAATAGCTCCAAGTACTATTCGTTTCCAATTGGCTGGTGTTATATCTATTTCTGCATAGGTAAGCAGACGTTCTAAATAAACTAATGTTATGATGGCACATTCAGCTGTAAGTTGAGCAGCATTAAACAATGTCCTCACAAACTTGTAAATTTGTTTATGTTCTGGATTCTGTTTATCATAATCTTCTGAAACACCCTCCCTCTATAAATGAGAGAGATATTATAAATATACTTTTAAACTGCATTTTGTAGAATAATTTATTTTTACGCATTCATCTTTTTAAATTTTTGTGTAAAAGCTATAGATTGTTGTATATTGAACATAAACTAAAAAGCTATATGTTTTCCATATATTACATTGTACATCTTTTATCCTTTTGATCTAACAAATAATATATATATAATTAGATTACCGTTAAGGGATGTAGTTTCTCATCAAATATATCAATCTGTCGCTGTGAGGTTCTGTTTTTTATGTGGTAATAAACAGCTAAGGCAACGCATTTTACTGTATTCTTAAGATTTGGTTGTGAAACAGTACTGTCATCTAAATATATTGTACTGCAACTGCTACTCTTTTTTAAAGGCCTTATATCTGCAATTTGGTGCTGACTTTTTTTTCTTACCATGCCATCTAAAAAAGATATATTTTTTAAACAAATTAATAAAAGAAATAATAACAATGCTCTAAAAATAAGTTCAACCAGTATTTCCAAATAAGTCTACATACTTTCAATAGCTTGTTTCGATCGTTCCATAAAAATAGTGCCAGCACAGGGGTGTAATGATGGATCTGAGTCCCAGTCTTCTGGTTCACGTTCACTAATATGTTGTAAATTATTAACACTAATTCCACCTTCTGGTAAATGTTCCTCAAGACCTCGGGTAACACCTTCGGTTCCTAATTCCTTACGTCCAACTTGAGGACTGGAATAAACGCAGCAACTACTTTTATTTCCCATTCTTTCAAGAGACTCGTTGATGTCTCCACTCTGTTTCTACCTCCAGTTGAAAGTTCATAAAATATAAATCAGAGTATGATACTCGTTACTATGGTAATTATATGGATGGTATAATCTAAAATTTCTCACGGCACATCCTTCACATGATGCGTTTAGATGACAATCAGCTGGCAAAACTATTCGCGATATAAATATACATTCTTCTTTTACTTTCATCCACATGGATGCTTGAACGCATCCATATAATAATCAAGAAAAAAATATTTGCATCAATTTGTACACAGAAAATTACGATTGAAAATTTGAAGAACCACTTTAGAAATGATTGCAGCTAGTAATATGATAAACGTCTATTACATTGACAACGCCTTTAAGCACGATTCATGCCGGTTGATTTATTTGTTTAAATCATCGGTCAGTCAAATTTCATTTCTACTCGTGTACACGAGCTGTGATACTTTTTGTTCTCGTTGTACGTCATTCTCATTATTACGGAACATTTAATGGGAATATTCCAATACTTTTATGTGTTTATCGCACGCCTTAGTCTACTGTTTTGATATTGCATATTCATGCATAAAGTATAACGTGTATATACGGTAGAAAGACTTGACTTCCAGTTTTACCAAATTTTACCTTGTATGCAAGTTATGTTTTCATTGGTTTTATGACAAAAAGTTTTTTATTTTCTATGGACATCCAGATTTCTTAATATACCTACGTTATCATTGGTCGAAAACTAGGGATTTTCAGAATTTGTTTTATGTACTTACAGTCTTTCGCGGTTATAGACATTTGAAATATAAATTATAATATGATCTTTTACGATTGTGAAATTTCTGCTAAAAATGTTACATTAAATATAATTAAAAAGAAAATTGATATTTTCTTTTACAACGAGATTATGTTTTTATAACAAAATAATGCTAAAATACTTCGAATTACTTAAAAATTCTAAATCCAACATTTTGTTACATATGAATTTAACTTGTTAGATATTTAAAGACTATTTCAACATTTTATTCCCACTTTATTTCCTATTTTATAAATCTAAATAAATTTATCTATTATAATATACTTTTTTATTTTAAATTTAGAAGTAATTTATTAAATATATACTAAAGTATCAAGTAACTTTTTTAACCATATACAAAAATTAATACAAATATGTATAATATTATTTAATGAAATTGTTATGTTGTTAAGGCAAGATAATATATATGTAAAATGAATTAAATTGGACGAACAAAATAAATTAACTTTAAGAAAAGAACAGTTTACTACTTTGCATGGTTATGTAGCAAACAAAAAATATTAAATCATAATATCACATAACGATAAATGTAGTAATAAATAATAATGATTAAAAATATAACGTACATAACATATACGCATGCGCGTAGATTAACAAAATTTCAAGGTAGTTTTTAATTAGTTTCGTGACATTGTATCCATTCAAAAAAAAGTGTCGTAATTTTTTAAAAACAGCTATACATCATTGTCGATTTCTATATTTTAATGTGTACCTATATATGTATATATATGTGTATACATGGATATGTATATATATGAAAAAATTATAATGAAGTTCGCTTATTGTTAAATTTAATTCAAGTAAAAGTGCGCGATGGTACAAGAAGTCGAAGTTCAAGACAGGAGGTTATTTGTTAACAAAAAGACAACCATAATCGATTGGATTGATTATGTTGATGCATCGATAACGTACGATGACTTCTTTTCGAAATATTTAATGGAGAATAAACCGTGTATTTTTAAATCGAATATAACTGAAAATTGGTCCTGTAAAAGACAATGGAATCTAGATGGTGCACCGGATTTCGACGTCCTTGATATATCGTTTGGTAAACAAATTATAAACATTATATTTGCTTTATACGCGTATTATTTATTAATTAAAACATTTGTCTTATAGGAGATTGTATAGTACCAGTTGCAGATTGTAAAAAAAGATATTACAATTCACAGTCTAAAGATGATATGAAAATGAAAGATTACTTAGATTATTGGATGGATTATGCAAAAAACAATTATTCAGATTCTATGGCGCTTTTGTACTTAAAGGACTGGCACTGTCAGAAATTATTCCCCAATGCTCCTATGTATACAGTTCCTGAGTATTTTGCATCCGACTGGCTAAATGAATATTACATGGCACATCCTGATTTAAATGATGATTATAGATTTGTATATATGGGTCCAAAAGGAACATGGTAAAAATATATTTTTTAAGCACAAAATTATTAATGTTTGATGTTATGTAAATAAGGTAAACTAGTTTCCATATATAGGACACCATTGCATGCAGATGTATTTGGATCATACAGTTGGTCTGCTAATATAGTTGGAAAGAAACGTTGGTTACTTTTCCCTCCAGGTCAAGAAGATTTTCTTAGAGATATACATGGTCAATTAATATATGATGCAACATCCAAAGAACTTGAAAACTATGCTGTATATAAGGCCTATGATAAGCGATCGATAAAATATATTGATGTAATTCAGAAGGAAGGTGAAATTATATTTGTACCATCTGGCTGGCACCATCAAGTTTGGAATATAGTAAGTATAATTGATTACCATTATGTAAGTTAAGTAATATTCTATACTTATTATGATGCTTATTTTTAGGAGGATACAATTTCTCTCAATCATAATTGGATCAATGGTTGTAATATTATAAATGTGTGGCATGGATTAAAAAAGGAATTAAACTCTGTAATGAAAGAAGTTAGTGACTGTAAAGATATGAGCAATTGGGCAGAACAGTGTCAATTAATATTGAAATCAACATATGGAATGGATTATAACTTATTCTTTAATTTTCTGACATTTATAGCTAAACGTC
Organism: Bombus pyrosoma; assembly: GCF_014825855.1. NCBI lineage: Eukaryota > Metazoa > Arthropoda > Insecta > Hymenoptera > Apidae > Bombus > Bombus pyrosoma. The sequence goes on along the minus strand of NC_057785.1, from coordinate 1,719,848 downwards.
GTTTAAGCATGGTTTTAAAAAAAGAGGATGTAATTACCTTTAATAGATATAAACTCGGATTTAGCCATTGCGTATTCGATCTCCATTCAATAAAATTGACATTGATAGACTTTATTAATGATATGGAAGAGAAATCTATTTATTATTTAATTTGTGAAAAACAGCAAGCCCATAAATTGTTGAACAAGCTGTTATTATTTTTTCAATCATATGACTCAACCGAACACTCATCTACATGATAAAAGACAAAAAAATTAAAAATGAAATAAGAAAATAAAAATCTTGTTTCTGTTTATATAAATGTAAATATTATGATGTAAATAATGTAATACATATAATCAACAAATTTTTATATAAATCTGTAAATATTGAATATGAGCAACCACGTAATTTTTAAGAACAAAACGTTGATTTTTTTATTATACCTGTTAATTAGAATTGAAAAAAAAGATCTGTAATATATATTTTCATAAATAAAAGTTGTATATTTTGTAAGTACTGTGAACTATCTAATAAAATTGAGAAATAAAAAAAGGCAGCAAATTCAATTATATTTTTATTTAAATATTTTTAAATCATAAAATATATTTATATTATATTAAATTTTGTATTATTCTTCATCTAATACTTAACTATGATAAATTGATTAATTTAAGAGTAATAAAAAGTTTTATTAATATACATTACTGTGGTAAATATACTTTTCTGTTCGTAATTTTTAAAATATTTCATTTTTTATTTCAAAATGTTTCAACCTCTAACACAATATAAATATAAAAATATGACACTGTATTAAAAAAAATGTGATCTTTGAATCTTCAACACTTAAAAATAAAAAATCTTCAGTAAATAACTTCATTGTCAATTGGATAACTTTTATTAGAAACAGTTTTTCAGTTTTTAGAAGTATGAATTATTTATATAGTTTGTATTAATGTAAATATCTTTACATCTAAAAAAAAGACAGTATTCTAATTCAACAGTAGCAAGTTGCTTTATAAAATGTGGAACTCTACTTGTTTATACTGTGTTCAACAATAATATAATCTTTTTACGAGTATATTTTATTTTCTTTATGGGAGTTTAAGTACTAAAATAATAAGTGCCCATAAACCTTTTTTTATATTGTCTTATGCCTTACAAATTATATGTGCATAAGTATCTTATGTCTACTTATATACATATACATATTGTACAACTATGTACAATTTACTACTAATAAACATATACAAAATGTATAAGATATGTATAAGTATGTATATTATCTATAAACACAAATAATTGTAAAAACTTATTAGTATCGGGTAAAATATGTATATAGAACAGTTGTTTCTTTTGAATTTATAAAATAAAATTACAAAGTAAATTGTGTGATATTATGTCACATGTGTGTATATAATATCTTTAAATTATTATTTTAAACTGTAAAATTACGAATTGGTCATTATTTCTTAGAATGACATAAAATGTGTATATTAAGGATTTGCTTATGTAATTAATTGAAAAAGAAAAAAAGTATAAATATAATAGAAATATAATGAAAATATATTGTATGATATTCTTTATATTATTTCTTATATATAATATGTATGATTTATATATATATTTCACTTAAAGAAAAAGCCATTATATTATTAAAAAGAAATATTTCATTTCATGTGAAAATAATAGTTGTAAACTCTATACTTAATTTGATTTTTTAATACATATATATACAGATGTATTTTCAACTCAAGACACATTTATTTTATGGAACGGTATTTTTTTATGAATTTATCTTGAACAATTTCATAAATTAAGGGATGAATCATTATAATCCAGTGTTATACAAATTTATAAATCAATTATATGTTCGTTTTAAGATTTAAAAATTCATCGAAAAGTAACAAAGATGTCTTCTATAAAAGAAGTTAATATATTTCTATACATATTTTCTTTTATAAGTTCTATTAAAAATTCATATAAAATATTGCACTGATGATACATTTAGAAAACAGAGTATCTATCGCACTTTGTTATTTCATGTTAAAAGAAACAGATTGTCATGGATAAAAGGTATAAAAAGGGGATATTACTTTAAATTATTTCCATATAAACTAATTTTTCCGATGAAAAACAAGCAAATATAATTATGTATTTCATTATTTACACACACGGGCACACACGCATACACACTATTGCATTTTCTCATAACTTTTTCATAATAGTACCAATTTTTACTTGCATGGCAAGTACCTCTATTAGGGTATCACGTCTTACAAAGTCTTCTTATTAATTACCAACAATTAACACTATTACAAAGATTAGACTCCACGCAACGTGATTTTGTATCAATTGTCGAATGATAATTTTTTATACCTATATAATAGATACATATTTTTCATTGTCACATCTCACATATTTTTAACATTTCATGTTGGAAATAAGTAAAGAAATTGCACTCTATGATAAACATCACAAAAGAATTATTAAAATTAAGTTATAAATTCTCGCAATTTTTAATAGAAAAAATTTATATGAAATTTTAGGTAGCATAATAATATTCATTCAATTCATAATAATCAAATAATTTTTCTGTACGCATATGTACACATTGTAAATATCTATTTGTATACCTTCTTTAGATGAAATGAATTTCTTACAGCACATATGATGAATAATATTGAAGTACAGTATCTTTCACAATATAGCGAGATCCCAGTGAACCAAAATTAAGAGTTTTTGTCCTTTATTTTAATAAGTTTTTAAGTAATTCGCTTATTTAAATACTCGAACACGTAAATTATATTGCATCTCCGATTTTACGATTATATTCGCTATATCATGAATGTTACCATAATAGGCATAACAGTATTAGCAGAAATCGATGTTTCGTGTTGTTATTATGTTAATTCTGCTACATGAAATGCAATTGTTAAATTACATGCCAAATACATTCTGTAAAAGACCGATTTCTTTAAGAAAGAATTAAAATTAAATTGTTAGACTTATTTTAGTTTTCTTTCAAACTCTCCGAATATTGTTTAAGAATTATATAGGATGCGTGGATAATGTTTGTAACGGTACTGTTGGATTTGTGGGCGTTGTTAAAACAGGGATAGGCGTAGAAGGTATTTGCTGATGTGTTTGCCTTGGTGGTGACAAAAGTTCTTGTCTATCTCGTTCTCTTTCTCTTCCTGGACGCCATGCTTCTAATAATGCTTCGACTCTTTCTTCAGTAGGACCCCAACGAGCAGTACCAGCTGCATTTTGTAACCATACAACTAATGTTCCGTGCGCTGCTCTAATATTAACTTCTCCTCTATAATACAAAAAAGGTCTTTTGTATGTATTTTTTATTTATTACTTGAATAAATATTGAAACCAAAATATTGTAACTTACTTTGGTAATATGTGCTGAAATCCATGTCTATATTCGTGTTCCATTGCAGGTACCACTACTTGTTTGCGCTTAAAATGGCTACTTTCCAATTTAATAAGAGCATTAGGTGCTGGATCCCGCCATTCAGGCAAGAATACCACGAAAGATAAAGGTTCGGTAGAATCAGCCAAAAGACGTTCGAAATGATTAACCATAGCTTCCATAAGTTCTTCGCAATATGGTGGATTAGCTTGAAACGAACCGCTTACAGGCCTAAAGTCCAAGAAAGGTCCTCTTGATCCAAAATAAGAATCTGTATCAGCAAATGCTGAACAATATTGTCTAAAGTAACAATTTAATGGGGATGCAAAACATTCAAATGTTACACCGAATGATCGTTGAAGACATTCAAAAACTGTGACAGGCAGAGCCATTTGTGTTGCTTGTCCTTCATTAATTCCAAGATATGTTTGATAACGTTTCAACATACACCAAACACGAGGTAAAAACATTTCGAATTTTTTATCATCGAAGCAATTATATCTATATAGATGTTCTAATTTAGTAAGATGCATGTTATTAATACACGCAGTATCACCATGAAAACGTAACATTGTCTGTTCACGTTCAGGAAGGTAATCCACTTGTGGAAGTCGAGGAGTTGGAAGAGAAAATTGCACAGGATAACACCAAACTTTCCTTTGTGCACTTGCAGGTCCTCCTAGTGGTATAACATTTCCTAAACCATTATCCTTTAATATTTGATTATTTTTATCTTTAACCTTTTTTGCATACTCTGTTGATAAATGATAAATTTTCAGGCAAATACCCTCAACACTAGCTTTTACAGTCTCTGTAAGGTGTGGTTGACATTGTCGTTTTAAGTGTGCAAGACGATCTTGAAAATCGTCAAATGTAGCACCAACTGTTCGTCTCAACCATTGAAATGTGTCTTCTGCATTCCATTTTACAACTTTCCTACTTTCTGACGAAGCTGCTCTTGATTCTATCATCTTTTTTGCAGCCTCTGCGTATCGCGATAGCTGTTTTCTTGCATCACCAGTGAATTTTGGCCGGACTAATTTAATAGGGATATCATTCATAATTTCACGATACATAGACATAGAAATTTCAGGGAAACACTGACTTGGTAAAAGGGGATCTGAACCACAGTCTATAACCTTTCTTTCCATTAGCCATCTGTTAAAAGAATCTTTTGGAGCATCTATGGATTCACGAGTATGACACAATTCTTGATAGCATTGTCTCAACTTTGCAAGTAAACTACACCGTAATGCTTCTGCTTCAGGATGAACATGAGGTAAATTTGATGGAGCTCTCTCGTATATTATAACATTTGTTGGAATTTCCAAATCCCATGGTCCTCTATCATTAAATTAAAACATATTAGAATTTTAAAAAATTGCTTAGTATAAAAATGATATAAATTCAGTCAAGTAAACATACGCTAATACAAATTTCTTTGTAGCTGGAACAACACTATCTTCAGAAGCTCTGCGTTTAAGTGTCCCTCCTGGGGGAATCGTTCCATTTCCAGAAACAGGTGGTACACCGCATATACCAAGTGGATCCGTAATTGGGTCAAACTTGAATATAGATGCAGTTGACACATAAGTTTATGTTTTTATTAATCCACAATCAAAGGTTATACCTTAGTACCTGAGGTTTCAATGGTGGTATTACCCATAATGATTCTCCAGTTAATTTATTCCAAAAATATGGACGATTTTCTCTTTTACTCCAAAACTTCTTCCATCCTTGTTGCTGAAGTTCAGGTGAAAGTTCAGGTTCTGGGAAAGTTCCTGGTGGTGTACCCTATAATTGAATAGAGATATATAATAATTTATGGGGAAAAAATATTATTATTATATTTGCTTATTTGTTTTCATTATCTTCAAATTATAATTGTATTTCTCAATTCTTTTAGCCAATTAATCTTCTAGATATAATAATTTCCTTATTTATGAATCTTGTATCTGCATAATTTATCATTTTATTAAAACAAAAAAATATTGCATTTCATTTCATTTTTGAAATATAATTATTAATAGTTTAATCTTTTAATTTTCAACAATTGAATTCTAATATATAAAAGATTAAGTTTTATGTTTTGTTCATATAAGCAATTAATAATTTTAGATAATAGATTATAAATAAACATTTACCTGCGTCATTAGACCTGATTGTTGCATATGACCAAGTTGTGAACAGTGGTCAGATATATTTTGTGCTGAGCTTAAGATAGGTGTCTGAAGTTTTACAGGAGTAGGAACTATAACTTGTGCAACAGTTGGAGTTGCATCTTGTTGTAACGACTGATGATGATGATGCATAGTAGACAACGAAGATGCAGACTGGCCAGATAAAGTTTCCCAAGAAGAAGTATTTGGTATGTCTTGCTTTCCTCCACTTACTTCATTCATCGTACAACGCACGTTGTGGTAAATACTTTAACACATATGACACAATTATTCTCGTTAATAGATACTTTATAGCACATAATTATTACATATGCATATAAAATTTGATCACATTTATATACTTCTTTATATATGTAACATTCTCAATGTTTTACTTTTAATATCTTGCAACAAAATATATTAATCAACACTCCTTGCATTTTGTCTTTTCATAAGTTGCAAAGTAAATTTTATATCACAAGGTGAAGAATATTATGCTTACAAATACCAAATTTACTTATATATTTAGCAATTACAAGTTATTTACAAACATAAAAGATGAAAATTTTACACTTTAAAAAAGTAATAAATTTTAGAAAGAACTTTCGTACCTTCTAAAAATATATTAATTTGTTCTTTATTATAACATGAATTATAAAAGAATGAGTAAAATTGCAACTTTCTTTATGTATTTTTAATAAATTTACGTACGTAAAACTGTTAAAATTATATGACAACATTTCGTGATTCAATGTTTGTTTACATGCCACCAAACCGTTTGATAAATTCGCGAATTTCCGCGACGTAGGATTATGCAAATTTGTAAAAAACACGTAGCCGTTAATGCAGGACTTACTAGTGTCAACAATGTTGCTAATTTGTAGAAAATATACAACAGAAATTAGAATTCATTCATGATTTGTGAGATTTGACGCAACGACCTCCACCCGTGAGATACCATTTGCTTGAACTGAAATTCCAATTCCAACGACAGCAAAGTTAAAGCTTTCTTTACAATGAATGGTAGAATGGCAGATGTTAAAAAAAAAGAATACTTCGCATTAAGCGAAACATCGAAACGATATGAAGTTTTCGAATAATATTTAACCAATAATTTGATTGTTTTATTATATAAATACATAATTACGTATATATTTCACCGCATAAATCAATTAAATGATATTTTATCGTTTTTACGTTTTAATCTTAAGGAGGATAGTTTTGGAATGCATAGTATTATGATTTTTAAATAAACATTAAGACATCGAGGGGAATGGTAGAAATAGTTTTTCGGGAAAGAAAAATTACAAAATGAAAAAAATTATTTTTGTTATTTTATTTAATTAGTAAAAAAAGGTTTCAAACAATTATTATTATTTATTGGTACAAAATTTTAATGATATGCACAGATTATAGCTTGTATAATTATGGTATTGATATTCATGTAATGAATCCTTTCTATTACCTTTTTATCTACGGATTGCGCGGCCAAATCAAAGCAATATGGCGGCTTGACATAATAACTTTTGATACGGAATATATTATTTTGATTGTAACGAAATAATCATCACAGAATCCGATAAAATTTTGATTTATGTGAAGGTGTATGAGAAACTATCTGGTGATACATAGGTTTGACCGTAACCTGTTTGCTAATAGAATAAAAGTGTAACTTTTTTCTGTTTAAAACTAGATGTGCTTCCAAGATTTATTTTATTAATGGATGCAAAGATGTCCTTAATTATTAAATTAAAGTAGTAATGTTATGCAATAAGTTTTAGTATCAAATACTGTTTTTCTATGAAGAATTATGTCGTCTACACAAACCAAAATGCGAGGTATATAAATATTAGAGTTCAAAGTAACCTTGTACTTTATAGATTTTTCTCTTTTGTCAATCATTTTCGATTGTAGATATAAATAATTTTTTTATTATTGATAACTATTATTATATATGTTATGTTACGATTAATTTAAAATATTATATCTTTAAAATATAGGTCCTGGAAGACCACCAAAATCAAAAAACTCCTGTACATGGTGCGGGGAAACTAAGCAGCCTTTGAAATATGTTCTTCCAACGCAACATGGAAAGAAAGAATTCTGTTCAGAAACTTGTTTATCAGAATTTCGCAAGGCTTATATACGAGGTGCTTGCGTTCAATGCGACAATGTTATCAGAGGTACACCAGTGAGATTAGAGCAAAAGGATGGGCCTACAAAAGACTTTTGCTCCCCATTTTGCTTAAATAAACATCAAAAGAAGGAAGGACAAACAGATATAAAGAAAAGTTAGTAATTTACAAAAGTTTAAAAAAAGTTGAAGTATGTATTAATATATTTTAGTGAGAATTGCATTTTTTTTAAATAGATAATAGGGACCAGTCATCTCCTGCACCATCCCTTGCACCATCGGGATTAATAAGTGGAAATAATATTCCTTCTACAACTCAATCATTTACAAATACAAGCCATACAAATATATCTCATTCCCCATCAACCTCTACTGGTCCATTTCAGTATGAAACGTATCAAACTTTTGATTGGGATCTTTACTTAAAAGAAACAAACAGCCAAGCTGCACCTATAGAATGTTTCAAACAGGTACATTATATTATAAAAAATGAAAGTATACGTTATAATATTGAAATTATCTTTTAGCATGAGATTCCATCAACTAATGAATTCAAAATGGGTATGAAGTTAGAGGCTCTTGATCCTCGTAATTTAACATCAACATGTATCGCGACTGTAGTTGGAGTTCTTGGTCCTCGTCTTAGACTTAGGTTGGATGGTTCAGATAATAAAAATGATTTTTGGCGTTTAGTCGACAGTAATGAAATTAATCCAATTGGTCATTGTGAAAAATCTGGTGGCATGTTGCAACCACCATTGGGCTTCCGAATGAATGCTTCCAGTTGGCCAATGTTTCTTCTGAAAACATTGAATGGTGCTGAAATGGCACCTGCAAAAGTATTTAAACGCGAGCCAAAAACACCGCGTTCTAATATGTTTGAAATTGGACATAAATTGGAAGCCATAGATAAAAAGAATCCACAACTTATTTGCACAGCAACTGTTGGTGCAGTTAAAGAAGATATGATTCATATTACATTTGATGGCTGGCGGGGAGCGTTTGATTATTGGTGTCGTTTTGACTCTAGAGATATATTCCCTGCTGGTTGGTGTTTTAAAAGTGGTCATCCATTACAGCCACCTAGACAGAAATGTAAGAATTATAATATCTTCCTAACTTATATTATTAAAGTATATATTTTTATTAAGTAATATACATAAATATCTGTAGCAACAGGGCCTAATAGATTTAAGTCTAGGACAAGTAACATCTTACCAGTAATGGCAGTATCTGGTGGAGGCACTAATGGAGAACCAGCTGTTGCTTTAGTGAGTCCTGCTGGTTCAAGTGCTCCACCACAACCAGCCACAGAACCTGATACTAGTACAGCTAATACCAAACCACATTCTTTAGAGAATGGTATATACTATTTCATTTAAATTTATTTCTTGGTAATTGAATCTATACTTTCTTTTGTCGTTTAATACCTTTATTATGTTACAGTTACAATTTATGTAAATCATAATTGCACATGTGGCCCCTATTTTGATCCTCGTAAAGTAAAGGCAATGCCAGCACAATTTGGTACTGGCCCTATACTAAATGTCACAAGAGATATATTTCAAGCCTTCTTGATGGCAGCAATGAGTCCAAGACAGATGTTGAGTCTGTTAAAACGTGGCGAAGGAGAAACTATAAGCTTAATTTTAGAGAGTAAACCTACTTCTGTTAGGTTACCTATATTTATGGAAGAAGAAGATTTTTATATATACATTAGGCGACAACTTGAGGATCTTTGTGCATGTGAACATATGTTATTTAGAAGGAAAGAACCCTGCAACAAATGTCCAAATACTCAACAACCACAATCCACCAATAGTGAAGAAGCAGTTAATACTGCTACAGCTACAACTAATAGTACTACTGTAGCAGAAAAACGAAGGTGGTCCCCAAGTCAGCAAAACCTGTCGTCGACTATCCCACAGCAGCAGACACAACAAAATTCTGTACAAAGTATAAACAATTCATCATTATCCTCACCAACAGCTGCAAAACAACCACGAAAATCTGTTCCAGGTAATTTCTCTTATTTAAAAATATTGATAAATAAGTGATATATTATTATTATAATCAGAGCTTGAAGCTGCAACATCCACTACCCAATCTGAAACTTCCACAAATCGCACACCTTCTATTGAACCAGCAGAATGGACTATTGAAGATGTAATACATTATATTGGTGTTACTGATCCTGCATTAGGACAGCATGCAGATTTATTCAGGAAACATGTAAGTTAACACTTCATGTTATTTTGTATTTATTTTATAATAGTATTTATTACAGTGAGTAATAAATTCATTTATATATCAAATAGTACATGCTCAAATCAGTAATCAAAGAAAATTTTCAGGAAATTGATGGGAAAGCTTTGTTACTTTTAAATTCTGATATGATGATGAAATATATGGGATTAAAACTTGGACCAGCACTTAAAATATGCAATTTGGTAAATCGTATTAAAGGTAGAAGGCATATACTTCTATGACTTTATCAAACATCAAACTATGTACAGTGAGTTAAATTGACGTATTACTTAAACTAGCTGGTCAAGTTTGTTTTCATCATTGAGAACAAAATAATATATATAAGTTGTTAAAATAATGTGAATATATTGAGTATAATTTTTCAATACCTATTCATTCATTGATTAACATAGATTTTAAATAAAAAAGAATCAAAGTTTAATTTTATTTTAGTATTTAAATATTTTTCTTGCTTTAAAAATATGTAAAGTTATATTAATTATATGAATGTAAAATCTTTTTGATAATGAACAAAGTTAAAAATGTCTATAGAAGAATTCTAGAATCTAATTAGACTAGTTGATTCAACTCCAAATGCTGAATAATCAGGTTAAATAAGAAAATTATTTCCTGCAATATGTTTGCCTTTTTCAAACTTTATTGCAATTTTTATATGTTCTCTTGGAAAGACAACTTTTACTAAGTTATTTTAATTTCTTAAGTAAGAACACTCTTTGTGGCATAAAAACAGTGTGAAGTATATTTAGTACAATGATTTTTTTTGCATTTCTTTTTGGATATAAATTGAGTTTGTTACATTATATAAATATTAGCATAATTATATGTAATTATCTATGAAATATTTCTTATTTGTTAATGTGAAAGTAAACTTTCGTGCATTTTTGTTAAAAAAGAACATAAGTCGTAAGAAACGCATGTACAAAGTGTAATTATTTTTTGTTTCATAACACGTATTTAAGAATGATTATATGTAATTACTTCTTATATGTAGTTACTATCTGTTTTATGATGTACTGTTAAAACAAATAATAAGGTATCATTTTATACATGGAAGGGCAATATGTTCTACTTTATATCTTCTATATAAGGTAAAAAATTTTAACAGACTATCGTTTATGTTAAAACGTAATCACATTTTCTTACATATTTTAGACACTTTGTTGTTATTTCTTTTTTTTTATAGAAATAATATATATGTAATAAAACACATTTTTAACAAATCTAATTTTGGATATATAATTCAAATAAAGTTGAATTGCCATGTCATATGTGTTTTAGAGAGAACATACGCTTTTGTACTTTAAATATATGCGTAAATGTTTATATTTTTTATAATAACAATACTTCTACTTTCATGTAAAAAAGGATTTCTAGATGTTATCTATCCATAATATATTTATTAATGTAATTTCATAAAAATACTTTCTAAAAGTGTGAACAGCGTATAATTCATAAGCAGGGGCATTATAAGGTAATTTATGTAATTTTTTTTACAGTTTTTTTTGCAGATACAGTATTATATATTTGCTTATTTTCATTTATGATATTTTAAAAAATTCTTTTAGTAATTTGTTAAAGTATGTTTATTGCATAGTGTTAACCCTTGGCGGACGAGAGTCGGCAAATAGCCGCCTAAATCTTTTCACAGTTCCGGACACTTATTTTGAAGTGGCTGGCATACGTCTATTTTTCTGAGCGATAATCTAATGCGTATTTATGTATGGATATAATAAACTAAACAGTATTATGTTTTTGATGAAAGAAGATTATAGATCTTTAGAAATGTTATCTTCCCTTTAACGTAAACTCAAGATGTAGGATGATGGTCGAGTTAAAACGAATTTCAATCTTTTATTGACATTACCAGATGAATCAGCAAGCTTTTTATATGTTTTATATATTTTTTATAATACCTTATACACAATGTCTAAAATATCCAGAAAGAACATGTTCGATAGCGATAGTAGTGATGACGAGCATTATTTTGAATCTGACAAGATAGAAGACGACGATAGTGCTTCAGGCAGTGGAACGAACTCCGTTCAACAAGGAATCGGCTCAAACGTTTCAATATTTCTAGTAATAGTGACAATGATGATGAACTAAATATTGATGAAAATAATACAAGCCTCGACAATGAATAACGCAAACATTCAACGTGTATATTTTCTCCACTGCGCGCGCCAATATCTCTCGTCCACAGCGACGCTTGCTCGTCGAGCGACCCCGTCCGCAAAGGGTTTATAAATATAATTTCCATTTCGATATGTACATATAAAAAATTTGAATGTGTGCAAAATTATCTCTGTGATACATTGCATAATTATAATATTAAAAATTAGTTATTAAACGTGTAAAAAACGTAAGAAATAGAATATTCGCAAAGTTTTAATTTACATTTAACATATTATGAATTTTAAATTATATAAATTTCTTATACATAAATACAAGACATATATGTATATAAGTAATAATGATATCAATATATATTCTTAATTAAATTTAATTCAATATAAAAAGAATGATATTAGTAATAATAAAATGGCTATGAAAAATATCACAATCTATTGTAAAGTAACATAACAAGTTATTCTTTCATGAGTGATTAATCAAATTAGGTTTGATAAATGATAACTAAATGGAGTTGGATCATAAATGAATTTAATAGTTACTTTCAACGATGTTACAATTTCATGCCTTATTTTTTTGTAACATAAGATTAAAATCATTATAATTTTAAAAATATTGCCATTTTTATATATTATTACCTTTTTAAAGTTATAATTTTAGGAAGGTTTTGTAATTGCACAGTAGATATTCTGAATAGCAAAGGTATTTTAGGCATTATATCATAATAAAAATTATATAATGAATTGTTTAATTAAAAATATAATTATGTTTGTCTATTCAACTATTTCTTTGAAGTTGATTTATATCTAAATTTTAAATATTTTCATATAATAAACTTCTCATAACACCTCTTTGTCAGTGATGCTCACATGAGAGAATAAAACTGTGTTAAAAATATATTGTGCTTTTCCTTCATTTCTGTGAAATTTACTTGTAAATACTTGTAACATATATTGGAAAAGTATATGCATATATTTTAACCTAATACTTGTTTTAATACAATTTTGACATAATTAAACATTTTTTAGTCATTCTAGTATATCTTTGTTTAAGCTTAATTATAAATTGATATAATTTCATATTTTGATAAACTTCTCATATGATTGTTCTTAGAAAGTGTTTATTTTATCTTTAACATCAAAATATTATACTTTCTTACTTTTTACCTTTGATAGGTTTAAATGATTTAGGAAGAAGATATGTTTAGATTTATTTTATTAATAGTTTTGCTTTATTATATTTATTATATTTAATTGCCTTTGTCCAATTGTATATAATAACTTAGGAATTGTTATTGGTATTAATACACATTTATTTAGTAGTCATAAATTTTTAATATGAAAAAACAAAATAATTTGTAAAAAATAAAAATGATTTAAAAAATAATTAAATTTATTATCATGCTGACATAACATTTGAATATGAATAGAACATTCTTTGAAGTTTTGAACAAATTAGAATTATTAATTTAATCAATAATGTTTAAAATTTTCTGAAAACTGTTGTAATTAATAAATAATTTGGAATTTGTTTGAGTGATCGCATCTGATTAATAAAATTTTTTTATTTTCTAATTTTCTGATATTTTCTAACATTTCTTAAAATATGAATTTTTATTTTTTACACATAGGTACACTATCTATATTCATATATTATATTTTTAATTGCAAGCTATTTATGAATAATATGTAATTACTGTAATTACATATAATACAAATTATCTTTTGACTTTAGGATTTACTTTATTTTGAATAAGAATATGAAAAAATTAATTTGTTTAAAAATTATTTTTTTATCATATTATAATAGATTTGGACAGAATTATATAGTATATACTAGTAAGTAAATTTAAGTAAGCAATTTAAAGTTATAAGCAACTTTATTCATAAAAAAAATATTTAAAATGTTTATTTCTTAGAAATTTTTTACATTCAAAGATTTATTTTATATATAACAATATTTATTATAAATAAAATAATATATAAATATCTTATATACTATAGCTATTTTTTATATTAAAATTGTCTTTCCTTGTTTAACGATTATTAATTTTTATTAATTAAATTTTACATACAGGTAAAAGCTTATAAATATTAGCTAATGAATCGTTAAAAATTATGAATTATTTTTAATCTTCATCCGAATCATCAGGTTTTGAACCATTAGGTCCTTTGATTGTTTTAGGTTTTGAAACTTGTGATAACCATGGTTTTTTATTATTTTCTGATGACAAGTTCTCTTCAAATGTTATTGCTCCAGAAAGTGAAATTCTATATTCTAATGTCTCAGTTGAAAAATCATCACGATTTCCTAAATCAGTAAATCCCACAATGTAATCATTAGTTTTACCATTAACAATGAGAGCAATTGTAGGAATAATTTTGATCCTTAAACGTTCTGTAAATGTATAATATAGATTAATATTACATATTTTTAGATTTAAGGAAAGTTTAAAAGAATACACTAAAGAAATATAAAAAATATGGACAATAATTAACTTACCAGTTAAAAATGGACATCGTACTACATTTAACTTACAAAACTTTGCTTCTATATGTTTTTTTGCAAGAATTTTAAGATGATGATCTACTATTTTACATCTTGGGGAATCGTCTTTACAAAACAGGCAAACAATGTTTTGAGACTTTTTTGAAATTTCAAAGAATTCTTTTTCGTCATATAATTCTGAATATTCTCCATGACCCTAAAAATAGTCATAAACGTTGAATTAACAATTTTAATTGTATATAAAATTGGATTATTAAATAGTGAATTAAATACTATAAACTGATTAACTAGTTTATCTTTTTCTTATGATAAAAAGATTACATTGATTGCAGGAGGACAGCGTTATTCAGAGATTAAAATACTATATAATAATAAAATACTAAAAGTTACACTACCAATGCCAACCAATTCTGCTTTTGTTGTTGAAGCAACTTTAGCTTCTTTAAACGTTGTTCACGCAACTTTTCAAAATCACTAATGTCCAGATTTTCTAACTTTTCTATCTCTGTGTCTAATTGTTTTTCAACGCAGTGAGTTGCTTCTATTATTTTTTGTTGCAAAATAGTCTCCATCTCTACTTAAAAATAAAATTCTGACAAATTTTTAGGTTATATTATACAAACTCAATATGTAATTTTATATTGCAATGTGAGAAAAGATAAACAGCTTTTATTTCATGTTTGAACAAATAAATACTTTTTAATATGTGGATAATTGATTATAGAATATTTTATTTTTACTGTACTTTAAATTTTAGCAAATAAAGTTTTTCTCACTGATGCGGTTTCGGTTTGACCATATAAGGAATCTACGTTTCTGTCAAATTGTTTATGCGATAGAAAATATGTCTATCCTTGTTGCTTTTATAATTTACTTGATACTATATAAGGCGAGAAAGGTACAATTTTGATAAACCATAAATTTATAGATCGGTCATTTTTCATAAAGATATATTTTAAGTAAACTTTATATGGCATCAAAAATGTCTTACAAAAACAATTAAATGAGGATTTAAAAAATATTGAATACATTAATTATACCAGCACAGTGATACCAACTTAGGTGTTGATTTCACAGTTTTCGACTTGCCTGGCAGTAATAAAGATGGCGGATGTAACATACGAGTAGCTGATGTTTGCTTCGATATCGACGTTAACGATTCTACGAAATAGCCGCGTTGACATATCGTGCGATGTGCATGTGAATGCGTGTGTGCGTGTTTATAGTGAAGTAAATTTCGTTCGAGAAAATATGTTAGAAATTTGTTGAATATGAGCGAAGGAGCGAATTCGGTTTCGCAGATCAGCGAGAATTCGCTTACGACCTTGAAAGATGAGGTCGATCCTGAGGAACTTCCTCCGAGAATGATATCGCACACGACGAGAAGGTCGAGATTTGGTACAAGCAATGTCCCATTGTCGCCTTATATTTTGATCGATGGTAGAAAATTGCGAAGCTCCTTGGCATTAAGCAAAAAAAAGCTTCCCCGACGTGTGAATTTCCCAACAAATGACAATCACTTGATTACGGGATGCCTGGAACCGGCCAATCCATGGAAACTCGGTGAGGATAAATATTTTTATCTTACATCTCATCTTTACATTCATTCCTTCATTTTATATTGCTGGCTCTTTTAAAGGTATATGCTCTGTAATTGTATTAATTAATAAATATTAATGATTCACAAGAATCCATTTATCTACGATAATACTTTAATCGTCATTAAGCTAACTTTATAGATACATAAATATAAATGTTTCTAACAAATGTATGTATGATGTTTGTTTACTTATTTGTGAGTTACAGAGATTTGTACTTTATACTTGTATTGATTAATAAACATTAATAATTCAAAAAACTGTATATCTTTAGTAATAATTTAAGAATTAAATTTGGTTATTATTAAAAAATATTTATATATAAATGTTTGTAAAAACTCTGTGTGAAATGTATATTAACGTAATTAGAGAAATTTGTGACTTATAAAGATCTATGTCTTATACTATATAATTCGAGAATCTGTACTTTATTTGTCATTAAATTAATTACATGGACATTTAAATTATTTACCAATTAACTATAGAAAAATATCCATATTTCATAAAGTTACTTAATTTAAGTTTAATCTAATATGTTAACTATTCTTTAGAGAAGCACTAGAACTTTTAAAATTTAATAAAATCACAAATATTTTCAAAGGCATATAATCTAAAAGTATATCAAAAGGTATTAAGCTAGTTTAATTTATTTTATATGTTTAATTATATTATTTTGGCACTTATTAATAAGAATATATGTTTAGTTATATAGAAACTGTATTTATTTAATAATATTTTTCTATAATAACAAAATAGGATGATTAATTAAAAACTATAATCTAAATTTGAATTGTAATTTATAAGTTATAGATTGATAAAATAACTTCTTTAAATTTTATTTTAAAGATGTTATTAGCACTTATAACATAATGGCTATAATCTTAACTATAAAATGATAAGTTACATCATTTGTTAATATCATTTTTGTAATTATTTACTTGCATAGTTGTAGTGCACTAAGCCATTAGGTTTTTTTTATAGGTCATGCCAAATACAGAACGTTTAAGATTTCACAATGTGAACCATATACTAATTATAAGTTTGATGCAATATTGAAGTATGTACAATATATAATTAACCTGTAAAGTACTCTTAAACCATATTGTTTTAGTTGTAATTTGTAAATTAGATTATTTTAAATAGAACAATGTAAATTATAAAATTGTCTTATATAATAAAGAATTTGTTATATTCTCGAATTTATACTAATTTTATTCAAGTACACATTTGACTGTTTAAAAACATTACATGAGAATTAAATAAATTCTTTTTTAATGAAATAATGTGAAACTATGATATGTGAGAGTATTTTAGTATATCTGTAATTTTTATGCAGCTACATTTAGTTTATATCATTGTATTAATACGTTCTCTGTGAAATAATGCATATAAAATGGAAGCTAATCTTTTTTAATAAAAACAATTATGTTCTGCAGAAAAATAGTATTTAATTTTTGATATGTCTTACATTCATGTTAAAGTAAATATTTGGGTGTACTTTTAAGAAAAAGATGGAGAGTTGATTTCCGCTTGATCCTCTGCTTCTAGGGTCAAATTTATAACTTGCTTTGTTGTGTTAGAGAGGTGAACATTTAATGGAAATATAGACACTAGTTAATGATCAAGTCATTGCTACAAATGAAAAGTTTGGTGAGTCACCAATGAATGCCGCAGCGAACGTGTTAAAAACATTGTAATTATGAAATGCAAGTAATAAACTGAAGCTCAGAGTTATGTTTATAATATGTGTTGTTAGTAACATTTTGTCAAATAGGTTTGATCATGAATAGAATATAATATCTGAGACCTACTACATGAGGTGTATTCAGTATTTGAAAGTAATAAAAAAATATTCTTATGAATAACATACAAGAACAAAATAAAGTAAAGATATGTATGAATATTGTATGAATCTTTTCAATTATTTTCAATTGTTGAACTATTTCTGAAGTGGATATCACATGTATTATGTTGCATCTTATATAATCGACAGAATCCTCCAGCATCATCTGTTAGTCATATATATCTTAATATGTTGAACTTTTAATTTTTTATATTTTAACAATATGTTGATTAATTGTTCACAGCTGAAAATGTGAATTGTGAAGATGTAATCTCATCATACAAGGAATCCTGTTTAAAACACAATTCAGATCCTCTGGAGATTGTTATAAATCAGCTTAAGGTAAAAGTGCATCTTTTCCGAATATTTGTATGAAATATTGGTTTGGATTGAAAAAAATATTAAAGCATCTAATATTAAATAATATTGATTACATATCTAATTATACTAATTATTAATTATTTGTAGTTTTATAACTAATATTCAAACTAATAGTTATGTATATAACAAGTATATGCGTAAATGTATATGATATATTTAAGTTATAAAATATTGAAACACAAATAAAGGAAATGGGGAGAACATAAAAAGCAGGAATATAAAATTATATTTACACAATATCTGTTTAAATAAGTATATAAATATAAAAATGTATATATATATATAGAAGAAAGATTTTTATTATATTAAATTGAAGCTTAAAATACTTAAGATTAGATATCTGTATCATATTTTACTTTGTGTTTCAAAATAATATTTAAATATTTTAAATATATAAAGAATTATTTTAAACATAACTATGAATATAGTTTATACATATCATGAAAATACATTTATCATATATATTTATTTGATATTTAGTATTGAAATAATGATTACTGTGCAGAATTTAGATACATTTGAATTGAGAAGTGAAGAGTTAGATTTAAAAGGACAGACATTGGATATTAATCATGCAGAACCATTGGAGGAAATTTTCAAAAGAGTTCGATTTAATAAAGTTAATTTAGAAGCTACATCTTTGGATGATGAGGTATTACTATTAATTAAAAATTTGATAAAAAATAGTAATTTTTCTTAAATGATATTTGATATCATTTGTTATTTTTATATTATAGAGTTCTGTGATATTATTTGATATGTTAGAATATTATGAATCTGCAAAGCACTTGAACATTTCATCTAATCAAGGCATTGGAATTTATGGTTGGCAAGCATGTGCAAATATGATAAGAAAGGTATATATAATATGATACATTTCATTTGAAAATATTTATATGGTTATTAGTTTCAAATATTATCTTTTATTATTTTATTGATTATTGTGTATAGAATGACTATGAATAACAAAAAAATTAGAAATGACACTAAATATATGAATGTTTAAAATTAAGTTTTATGTTGATTAATACATAATTAATGGAATGATTATTTGTTTAGACCCAATGCTTAGAACATCTTGAAGCTAAGGATGTAATCCTTAATGAACAATACATGAATATCTTGAGTCGTGCATTAAGATTAGTCTGTCATCTACATGTGCTTAAATTAGAAAATTGTGGACTTTCAGGAAGATCTATCGTCACACTAGGTATTTATTATGCAATACAGTTTGTTAGTTCCATTCTTTTTTAATTAATTTATTTTTAAGTAGTTATAATTTAATTTATTGTCATGTTATAGTTCTCATAAAGATTGTTAGTTGAGGTCCACAAATCATTAAATATGATATAAGTAAAACACATACAGTAAAGTGAGAATAATTTTGACATTTTTTAAATAATTACGGATATATCATCTTTATATTTTATTACAGAATATTAATACTGCAATTGTACTATATTTTTCTCTCCTGTTATGTAGGATTAGTTATAGAAATCAGTATAATGTAAAAATTTTAATTCTATATGATCATATTAATAAAAAATGAACAAAATATAGCGTTTTAAATACTTTTATCTATTTTATCTTTAAATAATATTATTTGTAGTAAACGGAAAGTTTCTCAAAAACATTAAAAATGTTGAAATTATTCAAGCAATTTATTGGATTGTAATATAAGTATGAGTTTAGTTAAATTGACTCAATATTATCTCTTATTTGACTAAACTTATTTATGTTACAACCTAATAATTTAAAATTTCGCTATATTGATAAAATAATTAGAACTACTACTAAAATTATAAGATATTTAACTAGTTTCTATATATAAATACAATTTCATTGCAGTAAGAAGTTATATTTTTTTTCTCTGCATCATTTTATATAGAGTTGTTAAGTAGATTGCTTCTATTTATTAGATCTATTTAAACATTTCAGAATTAAGAAAAATTAATAAAATGCTGTACTTTTACTTAACTACTTGAGTGCTTGAAAAAAATTAAAAGTTTCTGAAATTGCATTCCATAATTTTGATTACTCTCTGCTACTTAATACTTCACTCAAATAAAATTGATGTAATAAGTTTCTGATAATGTTACAGTAACATAGTGCTTTTAACAGTTGCAGCATTAAAAATGAACACTGGAATAAGAGAACTTTACTTAGCTGATAACGGGCTGAATTTATATGATGCAATACAGCTTGGTTCTCTTCTTAGATTAAATAATCATATACAGCTACTTGATATTAGGTACGTAACAAACAGAGGTAATGGATAATAAAACAATAAGATGTATAACTCTATGGCATTTGTCTTTTAATTATGATTACATATATTTTTAACGAATCTTTCAAATAAAAAACTAATTTATATATTTTACAATATATATTGAAAATTATTCTGAAGTAAAATGTTCTTTTAGTAATAATGTCATTCAAGATGATGGTGTACGTGATATCCTAGAAGGTCTCATCAATCAAATAAACGAGGACAAAGATGGTAAAGGTTTAAGCATATTAGTATTATGGAATAACCAACTGACAAAAAAATCATCTCCCTATTTCGCACGTATTATAGTATGTAATTTTATTTTATCATTATAGTTACGCATGTATAAACTATACACTTATAGTTATTGCTTTATATATTTATATGCACTTGTATTATATTAATACTGTTTATATAGGCATTGTCTAAGACGTTAGAGACACTAAATATTGGAAAAAATATGTTGTCTGATGAGTTGTTATTGATTATAAAAGATGCATTGAAAAAGAACCATGTTCTATTACAATTGGGAATACAATCAACTGAGCTTACATGTGATGGAATTGTTACATTATCTGAAATCATTGAAATAAACCATGCATTACAAGTAAATATAATAAGCTTTAGAATATAAAAAAAGATATAAAATCATTTTGTATTCAACTTATGTCTGTTTTACTGTTTTAGAGGATAGATTTAAGAAATAATAGAATACATTTGACTGGAATGAAAGCTCTCAGTTCTGCTATGAAAAAGAATAAAAATATTACTAAAATAGATTTAGATGATAAACCTGATATAAAAGTGGTAAGTGAACAAATCAGTGTCATTTTTCACTAGAAAAATATTTAAAAATATTATATTATAATTATTTGTTTTTTTATGTTAATAATAGGATGATTTAAACGAGACCTTGCTTCAGTACACGCAGCTTGTAGCTGAAATTCGAAGCTGTTGTTTGGAAAACGAGAAAAGTCGTATATTAGAAGAAAATAGCGAAGGTTTTGATAATTCATATCATAGCAGATTCTGTAGTGCAACCACCCGTAAAATTTCGCTTACTTGTCAAACATTACCATGTTCTTTATCACCCATGATTTCAATACAAAAAGATGAGCCTGGACGATCGATGCTCGAACCGAAACGTATTAATGGTGGTCGTCTTCGTTCTCCAGCCCCTAGTCCCGCCTCTTCACCCATAGCCAGTCCGATATTAAGTCCTTCGCGAAGTCGATTTGTGGTGTCCCGAGTTCCAGAAACGTTACGTACTACAGAATCCTC
This sequence comes from Bombus pyrosoma, assembly GCF_014825855.1. NCBI lineage: Eukaryota > Metazoa > Arthropoda > Insecta > Hymenoptera > Apidae > Bombus > Bombus pyrosoma. The sequence goes on along the minus strand of NC_057785.1, from coordinate 1,697,874 downwards.
AGTACCATCGTCATCATCTGTTCTTCCATCCCTTGGATCATCACCTACCTTTGTCACTTCTGCAAGTGGGTCATCTAGATTTCGTGTTTCAGTTGTTGAATCAGCAAATACTGTATCTTTATCTAAACCTGTTATTACTACGACCGAGGCTGATATCATGGTTGGTTTAAATCCAAAAGTTAATATTGCAGAATCGACTGATTTAAGTTCGAAAGTTAATATTACAGAATCTACTGATTTAGATGATCTGAATACTGTACTCGCATCTAAATCAGAAAAGAATAATCAAACCATTGAAAGTTTTCGAAGTATTTCAAACGACTTGTCTCGTCTAGCTTTAAATGTGGTAGAAGAAACGTATGCACCGACGATACTTGGATATCCTGTAGAAGAATTAAATACAAATAAATCTTTTGTTAAGACAAGGGTTGAAACTCAACCTGATGATAATATAAGTTCTATTAGTCTAGAACGCAAAAAAGATGATGTGCCAGACAATCAAATTATTTCGAATCGATTAGAAGATGTTTCAACGATGACAGATATCGAGAGTGTAGAAAATCGTTCTAACGAAAATACAGAAGATGCAAAAACGTTTACACCTACAGATAGGAACGGAAAAAGTCCGCCTTATAATACAATAAGTGATAAACCAATAATTTGTAAGAAAGGTTACGATGCAACGGATAAAGTAACAAATACTCGTACAAACGAAAGTGTAGAATTGCAGTCGCAAACGAAACACGATCCAATACAAAAAAGTACTTCTAATTTAGGAAAATTACTTTCGCTGTTTCAACATTCTAGTTGTTTTTTTTCTGATTCCACTCCTATTAATCAGTTGAAAAGTAAAAATACGTTTCAAGGTAGCATAAACAGCATGATGACTCTTGGAGATAAATTCCATTATTACATAAAAGATAAGAGAGATAGGATTTATAATCGTGAAACGGAAGAATCCTCGGTATCGCTAAAGAGTAGATCAAAATTTTTCAATGTTTCTCAATTGCCAAGTTTACAAAGTTTAGCGAATATGATCCCATCGTTTAGATTCGAAGGTAATATAAATGCTCCTGGACAAAGTAATAAGCCTTGTTCCAAAGAAGTAGATCTTTTACTCAAGAAAGATAGTGAAAATGATTCAGTCAATACAGAAAAAAAATCTATTGAACATAGTAAAGAAAGCAAAAACTTACATGTCTATTTAGAAGGACGAAAGTCCACTCCTACTTTAGATAATCAATTATTACCTGAAAATATACAATCAAAATTTCCTCCTGGTGTTACTAACAAAGATGTAGTATTAGCTGCAGATTGCATTGTTTCGAATATAATTGATACTTGTTCTAAAATTGTGAATAATAATTTATTAATGCATGTTTCAAATAGTAACACGATTGTACCTGTACCTAAATTAATAGGTATACCTGAATATTCTGCTTTAAAAGCAGTTGTACAGAAACGAAATATAGCGGGAATACTAGATAAAGTAAATCCTATACTAATAAAAGAAACGAATAATGAAACTTTAACAGACAGTATTAATTTTACTAGTGATAGCAAATCTTTGTCGTGTAGTATGATGTATGATGTAAGCAATGATATGCATACTGTACATACGTCTGACAGAATGCACAATTTAGTAATATTAAATATAAGTACAAAAGATAATGTTGGAAATAATTCTGCTTTTAATGTAAATAGTACAGGAAGTAATACAGCATGTTTTGTATGTAATCAAAAATGTGTCTGTAATGTAAATAATAAACCACTTGAATGTTATAATACGTTGAAGATAAATGTAGAAACGAATTGTTTAAATAATGAAGTTACCAGAATGTATAGTATTGACAGTAATAGTGATAGAAATGTCTTTATAAATGTTCATAATATGCCAACAAGCAATGACGTAGAAGGAATAAATGTATATCGTGTAAATAATAGTACGAATTGGAAAAGCGCAATTGTAAATAACATACCAGAAGCAAAGATATCAAAAATAAATTGTACATGTAAAGATACTAACTCCGAATTTAGCGATGATAGTGTACATTCATGTACTTCAGTACTTTATAGAGATGTAAATACACCAATAAAGCAAGAAGTGGTAGAGCCATTTGTTATAAAACATAACAAATATATTGAAATAAGTAATATAATTGAAATGAAAATTAATAGTTCTATTGTGAAAAATATTATGGATCATATGTTCAAGGATATGAATATTGTTATGCCCATACCAAGAATGTACTCTTCTATGACAAACTTCAATGTGTTAATTCTTAGAAATCTTATACATCATGTAGCTGATATCTCTATTGATGAAACTCCGATCAAAAAGCTTTCATTAGATATTACAACTAATAATTGGCCGAATATCGTTAAAGTAAAGACTTTATTTTGTGATCTATCTCAGATATCTCATTCATCAATGAATGCTATAACTGAAAAGCCAGAAAATATTCATAATAACAATGAAGCGTTAAAAATCGATGAAAATTCTTCACTGGAGGATAATGCCGAAGAAAGTATGAGTTTTTACAAAGAACAGAAAGTCAAAGAAAACGAGGCTTTTGGAATTGTTTCCGAATATTCTTCAGTACCTGTAATAGCTGATCCTATTGCCCATTCAAAAGAAGATGCATCTTATTTGAAAGACAATGATGATGTAAGCAGTAACTCACCAGAGAATATTCATATGCTCAGTAACTTTGGATCAAATATTGCTCAACATTTAAAATGCACAAATGATACGACTCAACAATACTTAAATGCAATTAAATGTGCAGTTGCCACAACTATGTGTTCAACAGCTGTAGTGAACACAAGAGGCAATACAACAGTTGACATTATTTCTGATCAGAATACTAATATTGCTGAGCCTTCATCAATAATTCGTGCAAACAGGTGAGTAAATTAAGCTATCAGAATTGATGAAAATTATAAATCTATATTACACTGAAGGTATTTCAGAAGAAAATATTTATTAAATGTTGTAGTTAGATATTAATATTTTTATATTCTATATTTCTCCAGTATATATAATTTGAAGAACATGTAATTTATTGTAATTTTGATCTTAAATATTGAAAAGTGATGTGAAAGAACTATTTCATATATTTCATAGTTGATGTTTAGAAGAAGTTTAAAATAAATTCTTTTTATTGTGAATATAAAGCTTTTTGTATTAACAAAGTTTCATATATTGAACACGGTCTCATATTTTACAAAATCCTTTAATTTGAAATATTCAAGCTAGCTTTAATTTGGAATAATATTGGTATTATGATACACATGTATAATTAACTGGACTGATCTTATGATATGATTTTCTTCTGTTATATTGAAGCTATTAGTTAAATTTAATTTTCTTTATTCTGAATTAAATATGAGCTGAAGCAACACACACACACGCACACGCATACATACACACATTATACTATTAAATAATTGCTTTATATATGTTATTAAAATAAAATTATAATGTAATAATGGAAATAATTAAAGTCAAACTGAATACTTGTGTATATTATAACGAAGAAAGATTTTTAATGCTTAATATTATCTAAATGATTTCATGCTGCTTATTCTTCACTATACTGCATCATATTTGATATGTGAAATTAAGAATTGTATATAATTAATCTATGTATAAAGTGGACTGATTCAACCGCCATAAACATCAAAATTTATAAAACGCATTGTTTTGTAAAAACGATTTGAATCTGGTGGAAAAATATAATACCTATAAAATTTGTGAGACTTTATATTTTATTTGAGAAGTAATGCTTTTTCTTTTATTTATGCTGATTTCAACAGTATCTTATGTCTCGCTTGCACTTATTATAATAACTTTCATTCGACTAATGAAATCGTATTAATTTTCCTTTTAAAAAATACTATAAAAATTCATTTCACTTTTGTATATTTCCTATGCTAATAAAAAATCTTAACAGTTTGATCCATATAATACTTAACTTTAATACTTAACACGTAACACTAGTGTTGTATAAGCAGAAATTAAAAGCTTTATCGCATCTTTTTTAAGAATTTTATATTTGTAAGAACTATTTATTTATATTGATACAGTAAAGTGCTACGAAAACCTTTTAATCTATATAATTGTTGATACAAATATGTATGTGTTTTGTAAATTTTATGTAACTGACATTATTTAGTTAAAAGTGATATTTGAATTAATAACAGATCTTATTTTTTAAAAGTTGAATATACATTTTATTTGATTCATTGTTAAACATAAAATTTTAGAAAAAACAATTACTGTATTTTTTTATAATATGTATATGATATATTGATCACATTAAAGCAATTAAGAAGTATATATTATTTATTTTATTGTATCCTCATCATTAATATTTATATATTATCCTTATCATACAAGGTATAAGATATAAGCATTGAATAGAGTTACAATACTGCAATTTCTTTTTATCATATTCATGATATTTATCATATTTTATTGAAGTATCATTTATTTTTGGGTTACCGTTTTGAATCTTTTAAGAACTGTTTAAGAAGTTGAGGTAAAGATTTTACTTTACTGTATCAAGTGATTATGTATGCTATGAATTAATTTATCATAAAAATGAGACGGTATAAAATTATTTTATAAGAATTATTAACGTGATTTTTGTAGCACAAAATAAAATCAATGATATTGAAGAAGAAAAAGAAGAAGAAGAATTGCATCTTGTTGAATATGAAGACACAGATTTAAAAAGAAGATATATGGAGGAAAATAACAATTTTTACGATTTTGACGATGAAATTGACGAATTCAAGCAATTGACAATGGATCTTGAACCAAAGTATCAGCAATATGCTAAATGGAGGATCTAAAACTATGTATTATTTGACTGCTTTAATAGTGCGTGATGGTTTTGTAAGAACACAAGTTCAGCTCATAGAGTCGTTCCAAGGAAATTATATTGTACAAAAGAAAAGATATAGGTAAATCTTATAAATGTTATTGTATATATATAGACAATTTGTAGTGTTTTATACATTAGTTCAGTTCAACTTTAGTTCAAAGGTTTAAATTTATGAACAGGAAAGGTGAAAAAGATACAGACCCATATACACATGTGTATTAGGGATAATGTTAGTACGTGTTTGATTCTAGTCTAGAAAACAATTGATCTAATATATATTATAGTACGAATAAAAAACAGCTATAGTTGTCAAAACAAAGTTTGAGATCTAACTGCGGCTATTTTGATATTTCAAAATCAATTATTTAAATGTGTTATAGCTAACTTTAGCTTTCATATGATTTGCACATGATCGGAAAACGTTGTGCATAATGTAGAGATGGATGTATATAATTGTAATATTATACTACTAATGTGTGTACATGAGCGTGTATATACAACTTAATTGAACACTATATACACACTCATATTAGATGCACACCATGAAAAAATTGTTACTTTTCAAAGCGGTTTGCGTCATTAAAGGAAAAGTATTACAGAAATTGTTATATGTAACATCAGATTTTTATTTATGAATTGTAAAACAATTTCAATATTGACATAATATATTTTTATTATATATAAGTACAGAATATATATATACACGTATATAAGAAGTTCTTGACTTAAACATAAGTCAATGCTTAGACTTGAAATTTGAGTCTTTGTTATTCGAAGAATGTATACTTGTTATATTGTATATTCGTAAAGCTTTTCTTTAATATGTTATCTCTATAAATATATATAGAATACAACTCGTTAGGGAAGAAGGAATGAAATTGAAATGATATGAATGTAATTTTATTAAGCCATTGGCCTGTGTCAGGAATTTATTAATACCAACCATCAGTAACTAATAAATTATGTTTCATATATATTCGTAATCGCGAAACTTACTTTCGTACATTAAAAGCAGCCGATGAAATATTACATAACATGAAACTCTAAAGTATTATTTTATAATTAATAACGACTTTATGGAGTTCAAAGTAACGAGTAAATGGATAATACCTAATTATATTTCGTTGAATTTTAACGAAGCATTACGAAAAATTAAAAGAAATATTCAACAGTTATAGTTAGCTATATTCATATATTTCTTCAATCACGAAGCTCTATAACTAAAATTAAAATAAAAAGTCGATTAATGAATAGTACTGTGTTGATTTAGCGATCTTAAAAATATAACTATTGTAATTATTTTACAGATATGTATGTACGTACACGCATGCGCGATTCTGTACATTAAGTTCGCATAGAATTCGCGCGCATGAAATGCGTACGCTTACGTTGTGAAATGAATTATGTACAATTTATATATATTGAGAAGGAATTGAATTTATTAAGAATTTTATCACACCAAGAAATGAAAGAATAAAGATGGTTTACTAACATGTTGCAGTTCAATAATCTCATTAATTAATACACATCGATATTAATACTTGCACATATTAGATATATTTTTATTAAAGACGTATGTAAGCATTTTACATTTTTATATTTTGCTAAATGTTTAAAATAGACATTATTTTGTAAAAATTCTTATTGTCAAATCAACGAATGATCTTTATTGATTTATCATGTAAATACGTAAATATTCTATTACTAAAGAATACGGTTAACCAACATTATGAATTAGTTAACATTTAAAATTAATTTTTTTAATTTTCACAGATTTTTACATCATTTCCGTTTCTGCTATACATATGAATATGATATGATATGCTTTCTACACCATCGTCGTAGCAACATGAAATTGTACGCGCAGTCGTGGTTCGAATGTACAAAGGAATCTCACGTACATATATGTATAGTAAAAACACCGATCTATTATTTCACCTATCAAAAACAATTTATTATTGGTTTATTTGTAAATTATTGTCATTAATGAAATAATTCTAATAATTTATTTAAAATGAAACAATCTTGTCTAAATGCAATTCTACGAACGAATAGAATGTGTTCATAGTTTTGTGATTTTGGAATATTGATCGTGTAATGAGGAAGATTTGTGCTTCAAATACAGTTTGACTCACAAAAATAAGTTTTCGAATAGATCGTGAAATACTATAGATGCATATTTTTTAATATGGAAAGGTCGAATCATTATTTCTGTTAGAGAAATTGTCTATCAAGAAAGAACATGAATGATTGGCACTGTTGATCATTCTAAGATTTAGTTTTCGTTCCCTGAGAGTCGGTAATATTATTATTAACTATCTAATCATTTGTTGAAGTAAAATTTTCTTTGTAAATTAAATTTAATGTGATGATCATTTTTCAAGAATGTATGAAAATTTGATTTTCATTGTGCCTGATTAGAATATGAAGTCAACCATAATAACTAGTAAATTCATATATTGTAATTATTATTATATTTTTTCGCTTTTTAATATCAATTTAAATCTAAGAATGCTTAAATTTTTCTGATTTATTGAAATTTACATTTTTCGTGCTATAAATGTATATATAAAACAATGATATATATTGTGACATTGATTTATACACTGAAAATATATTGAAATATAAAGAAATATTTCATTTATATATTTTTTCACCAGCTGTTTCTGCCTCATCTTAGTGAAATGTATAATTGGCATGGCTTTGTGATAGTGAACAGTCAATTAATCGGATATTGGCTTAGGTCTTGATAAATATAATGTAAACAAGACACTTTTCTTTTATTCATGTCATGGAGAATATACTTTTTTAAGGTAAATATATTTCTGTTTTCAACTAACTAAATTAATTAATAAAACTAAATTTTTTAAATAATAAGGTCAAACACTAGTGAACCTTCTATATTTATTTTATATCTTGAATAATATGAATGCAATAAAAATCTTTCCAAAATACTGTTTTAGCTTGGATATGGTAACTATGAATTCTGAACAATCGGCATGTCGCCGAAAACCAGGTGAAAATAATGACATTGGAGGAACAGCTGATCGATATAGAAGTAGAGATAATCAAATAGATCAATGTAACAATCAAAATGGCCAAGCAGTTGACAAATCTCCAAGTAGTCCCACATATCATATCACTGCCTCATGTGCCGAAGATACACCTAATTATCTTGTGTATCAGAAAGTAAGAGAGAATATTTTTTTTATAATTTTTAGATGTTCTTATCTTTAATTTTATTTATCTGTGTATTGTAGATGGAAGATATTGTAGAAAAAATGTCAGATGAAGTTACAGGTGTTCCAGTGAAAACGGTAAAGAATTTTATGACAAAAACACCTTCTGTTTTTACTGGTAATATATTACAATTTTATTTGACATTTTATTATTCTTTCTTTATTTTTTAATATAATATTAATGTACTTAATTCTCTTTATTATTTTAGGTACAGATTTAATATCATGGATGATGAAGGCCATGGCTATAGATGATCAAGGTACAATTAAAATATTAAGTACATAAACATTAGGGAAAAATCATAAAATAAAAGGGTTTTTGTTTCTGCTATTATAATTAATTATAGCCTTCAAAGTATAATAGTAGCTTAAAGTAATAGTTATTTATTTAGCTCTTGTCTTAGAATTATTAATTGATTATTAAAAAAATGTAACTATTACAAAATAAGAAATATGGAATTTGAGGAGGATTATATAAAAAAATGGCAAACAATTTAATTGTATAAATAATATTGAATGATTTAATTTCTAAAATGTTCTTTTATTGTTTGATTTTCCCTCATAAATCATATAAAAAGTTATTTGATTTTAACTAATTAGAAATGTATTAATATGATAGAGGCACTTCATGTGGCACATCTTATGGCATCTCATGGATATTTCTTCCCTATTGATGACCACTGCCTTACTGTAAAAAATGATAATACTTTCTATAGGTTTCAAACACCATATTTTTGGCCATCAAATTGTTGGGAACCAGAAAATACTGATTATGGTATGAAAACTATTTTTTTTTTAATTTAGCATTGATTACACAAATATATTTTTTGTACTAATTATATAAATATCAAATTATTTGTAAAAGAATTTATATTTAACTTTAATATTATAGCTGTCTATTTATGCAAAAGAACGATGCAAAATAAAACACGTTTAGAATTAGCAGATTATGAGGCTGAAAATTTAGCTAAGTTGCAGAAAATGTTTTCGAGGAAATGGGAGTTCATTTTTATGCAAGCAGAAGCACAAAGCAAAGTCGATAAAAAGCGAGATAAATTAGAAAGAAAGGTACTGGATAGTCAGGAAAGAGCTTTCTGGGATGTATATAGACCAATGGTAATAATATCTAATTTTATTTGTATCTTTTGAAAAATTATTTCTTATTGAATAATGATCACATATTTAATATAATAGGAAACTTATATAAATATTATATGTTTCAGCCTGGATGTGTTAATACGACAGAAATGGACATTAAGAAAGCATGCCGTACTTATAAACCAATTTCGAAGTTAAACAAACATTTAGGTATGACTACTACCGACATTCCTTCACATTCAGGATCGTTCTCGATATCATCGATAGAATCGTTAAATAAGGAGATTGAAATGTTGAAATCTAGACTAGATAGATCGAATATAAAGGTCTCGAAAGTTTCAGAAGCGTAAGTAAATATCACCTTTAAATATTATCGAATATTATTGTAAATTTTTGCCAAAACTGTATGATGTTATATAATTAATTTATTTTAAGCAATATTAATTTGTTTAAATTACATATCTTATTTTTAAGTATTTTTAATTTTAATTATTTTAGTCTGATTGCATATTTTGAGCAGTATGTAGAGTATGATCCTTTTTTCATACAACCTGAATTCACAAATCCATGGATATCAGATAATCCTGAAATGTGGGAGCAAGAAAAATTAGCGTACGTGTATTTCTTAATTTATATTATCTTTATTTATGTGTATATTATTAAGATAATACATTTGATTTCTTTAAATAGCAAAGAAATATCAACAAGAAGAGTAAAAAGATGGGGTTTTAGTCTTCAAGAATTGCTACAAGATCCTGTTGGTAGAGAACAATTTATACGCTTTCTGGATAAAGAGTTCAGTGGTGAAAATCTAAAGTAAGTTAATAGTAGAATATCTCTGTAAAATAAAATACAACTATAGAGATTAAAAATACAAATTCCTCGTTGATATACGTAGATTTTGGGAAGCCGTGCAAGAATTGAAAACATTACCTCAAAAAGAAGTTCAAAATAAAGTGAACGAAATTTGGAATGAGTATTTGGGTCCAGATGCTAGTTGTCCAATTAACGTCGATTGCCAGTCCTATGAGCTAACAAAGAAGCATTTACAAAAACCTGATCGATGGTGTTTCGACATAACAGCGGTACAAATTACAAACAAGATTTTACAAGTTAAAATTAAGAAACTTCGTAAAAAAGATATTTATTCAAGAAATTCATTGAAATATTAAGATCGAATAAATTAAATGTAATAAAAGCTTAGAAATAATAATAATAATGGAGAAAATAATAAAACAATCTTCTGTGGTATTCAATTTTAGGCGCACGTTTATCATCTGATGAAAAGCGATAGTTACTCCAGGTATCTTCGCTCGGAAATGTATAAGGATTTTCTCAGTGGCTCGAAGAAAAAGGTCAATATATCATTTATAAATTATATTTTGACATATTAGATCACTACTATGAATAGTAGCACCCCGACACGTAGTAGTTACGCAGTTATTAATATAGTTACAATTATTATAATTGTAATTGTTATTGTAACTGTTATTTTAATATTCCTAATGCTGTTACTTTAATTTATAAAAACAATTATGATATATATAATATATATAACAATTATATATATATATATATATATAATCATCTTTACTGCTGCCGTTATTACCACTAACGTCGTTATTTGTCTTCATCGTCGCCATCGTTATGGTCGTCTTCGTCGCTATCATCTTTGTCTGCATTATCATTATCATTTAGATAAGATAATTTGTGTAATATTTCATTACAATATATAGCTTATCATTATGATATTATTTACTAATTTTGTTGTCCTACAATACTATTTGCATTCTTGTTACATTATTTAAATTTATTTATTTCAATTTTTTCACAATTTTTATACACAACATTTTTTATATGCATACACAGTATTTGATCTTTTAATGATTATAATCTTATAGCCTGCTTTTTGAGATATTTGGTTTCCGCTGTGACTTTGAGATTGTTGTGGAGATAGATTTTTTTTTTTAGATAGTTTTTATTTAGCAGATTATTATTTGTATATATTCTATATTTTTTCAGACATTCTTCAGTCTTTTGTTAATTTAGTTTTTAACTACAGCTTCACTACTGATGTATGTATCACCTAGCTACTTCAAGAAAAGAAATGAAAAATTATAACACTATATTTATATTAAGTCCAAGCAAAAAATAATACAAGTCGGTAACTAACAATTATAAAATATCAGTTTGTAGAAGGTTTGTCAATTTATTCAATGTAATTAGATGATAAAAATGACCCAAACAAATTGAAAAAATAATACTTAATAATGTTCATAATTAAATAATTATATGTGATTGTGTATGTATATACTCAAGAATCACATTCAAATCTCTAACAGTATCTAAAGATTTCTAACAGTTCTTTTTGCTAGAAACAATTGTTTACTCAATGATGTCAAAAATTTAACTTCATTAGTTTATGCAACCAAAATGTAAAGCTTTTATATTAATGTTACATAATAGACATTATGAATATCATTAACATTATTATCATTATTATCGTCCTCAACATCACTATCGCTGTCAATAATATTAATAACATTTTTATAGTTCTTTATAATACTTTATAACACTTACTTATATTGCATATACTTAAAACTTCTTAAATAGTAATACGCTGCAAATTCGAGAGTTTTGTAAACATTTAAAAAAATTAGCTTAAAAAAGAAGTCGTAGCATCTGTTAATAAAATTACATCCTTTGTTCAATTATTTCAGACTTCGGTAAAAGGTATTCGTTCTATTGTATCGTTCAGCGGGCGCAGGGACACAGCCACGTCGTAATCACCAGCTTAAAAATTTTTCATAAATGGTTTTGGGAATCTTTCCAAGTCTCGTGTTATGTTTTCGTATTCAGAATCATTCGAAGAGGAGACAATGCAGTTCATTTTATTACTATTACGCTAAAAAAGAGTAAGTATGCAAAATACTTTAAATCCGCATCTAGCGCAATTTTCCACTTGCTTCCATACAATTTGTTGTAGAATAATTGAGTCTCTTGGAAGCCAAACTGATCAACTCCATTTTTTTTTCAATTTTTTAATTTTATTATCTATGTATACAATTAATAAATGTTCAATTCTAAGGACGTTTAAAGAACGGTGTTTGTAACATCATCCTCTACCTTTTATTTTATGGAATTGATCAGAATGATTCTTAAACAGCTCAGTGATAAATCATACCAAGCCCTGAAATAGGTTTTGTAAATAATTTATTCCAATAGACGTATCATTAGTACAAGCAAAAAATGTATAACTGTATAGAGCATTTCTATAAACATTTATTTATTAAATTACACGTCATTAATGATATTTAATTATTAATAATTATTGTAATATATTTTTCCCAAGTATAGGTAGTCTAAATTAAAATAAACACTACAATTGTAAAATAATAATTCTACATGGAATTCTAAAGAGACTATCAAGAACTTCTCAAATATGAAATTTTAATAAGTTGATATTCCATCGACAAAAATTAATTATGTTCAGGTATGCATATGTTTAAAAGAAAAGAAAAAAGCATCTCAGATTATTAACTGCTACAACAGTCAGAAACTAAAATGCATGATTAACATGTAATGATTAATAATACATTAGTAATTATTATACAATAAAATTTTACTAAAGCACATGTTCCACTATACTCTTTCATATCTTATAAAAATGAAATGTTTGTCAATACAATAAGTATTGTATTAAGTAAAGTAATTGAGATCAAATATTAAAAATATAATTCCTACATTTCTGAGTAACACATAACTCTTGTACGCCTTTGACAATGTTTAAAATCTACAGTATTTGTTTAAGATTAATAAAGAAAGAAACAATAGGATACCACACACCTATTTTCGTATCAATTATATTTTTCATGAATAGACAAATACGCCTGTAGTGAAGAAAATATATTATACGAAAAGTTATCAAGCATTTGCAATCTTGTAATATTTATTATATTAAAACGTATTGTAAGCCAGGTATATATTAGAAGAACAAAATGTAATTATAAATATAACATAGTATAAAAAAGAACAGTGATGTATGATCTTTTATCTAGCAGTACTTCATTGACCCAAAATTTGTAAATAGTGTAAGATTATCTCCAATTTTTTAATATTATCTGAAATTATCTATAGTCTTTTTATTTATGATGTACGTAATTTAAATTTAGTATGGTGATCGATTGCTCCTGCGCGATCGCAATTAGAAGGTATTTTAAGGTAGTTTATTAGGGTATTTTAAAGTATTTTTTAAAGATTCTAATATTTGGTTGTTTTTAATAGTAAATTAATTTCAAAATATATACTATTCGTTCTATAAAATTTTTTGTCGTTAAGTATTTTTTCTTAATGGAACTAGAAAACTTTAATTTTATCTTTTTTAATGAAATTGAATAACAGTTTATATTACATTTTCAGTAAAATACAGTTTATTTTGGATCATTACAAAGATATAATTTACATAAAAGGAAATATAAAATGTCATATAAAAAGAAATTAAAAAAGAAATTGAGCAGATATCAATGATATTCCTAAATATCAATACTGAAAAGAAACATCAGGCATGCTAGAAGGAACATAAATATGATTCATATAGGGAATCACAATGACTACATAATAGCACCTGAAATCAAATACATATAATTCTACTTGTAATGTAAAACAATAGTAATTAAAATTATTTTCTAATTATTAATAAACTTAAAATATCATCTAAATCATATAATTACACATTATTAAAAAAAAATAATAAAAATACCATACTTAACTGCTGAATAAGTATTCAAATTTCATTACTTTCTATAATAAATAATAAATTTTGATTACAGTTCATACATAAATTTTAAGAGAGCAAATGTCTATGACAATAAAAATAGTATTTTAGTGATAACGTAAAATAATTGCAGTTAATAAATATTTCGATAATTGTTTTAGTATAATTTTGTAAAGTATTTTATAGTATTTAATATTATATTATTTAAAATTATTGTACATTAAGATTTCTTTAAGTAATGTGAAAAGGAATATAAAAAACATTTTTTAAGAAACGTGCAGAAAGTTAAAATTTCTGTGAAATATTTTACATATAGTATGTATGTAAAGACATTATATACAGATATAATTCTCTTTATTTTCAGTAGAAAATACATTTGATAATACTTTCTTATTTTTCTTACTTTTTCTCTCTACATTCCATTGTTATTATTTGTAATCATAATGTCTGATTATTTTACAAATTATTTTAAATAAATGCTACTCAGATATAAAAATTACATTTGTAACACTTAATCATTCGCATTCATTCTTAATATCATTACAAAAATCAGAAATTTTCTCTACAATACAAAAATCTTGTTCAATTAACTCTAAAAGAAAACTATAGTAAGTATATATACTGCAATATATAGATGACTTTTTTGTTTCTTAAAATATGAACCAGTATTCAAATAAAAACTTGAACTAAAAAATTTAATGCGTATTGACGCATCACGTTTGTACAAAAATGAAGAAATTAATTTTTACCAGAGAGTATGTGCACAGAAATCCAGATCATCGGTGATTAATGATATTGTAATACATGGAAAAATCTATAGCTAACATAAATAGAAACAGCTGAGTATTTGGTATAAATATATAATTAAAATTTTCTATGCACATATAATAAACAGAACCTAGTAATTTTTAATTTCTCCTAGTAAAAAGATTCTCTAATAAGTCTACTAATACAATACTTTTCATGATGTAAACAATGACATAAATAATGTAACAATTTACTTATATCATTGTCTTTGTCTCTTTAACATATTTAGTACTAAAATTGGAATTAGAACTATTACAGTTTGTATTGGATTAATATTTCTGGAAAAATAAAACTTGTACAGCATTCGAATTTTGAAGACCTTTATGTCTCTGTGATCTATCCAAAAATTCAGACCATCTATAAAAGGTGACTTATTTATTTAAGAGACTGTACTACTTTTAAAGACCGAAAAAATGTCAACTTTGGAATTTTTACATTTCTTGGACATTTAGTGTTTTAAAAACATATTTTGGAAGTAGTGAATTTTAGCCAAATTTAAAAAATTGACAAAACTACTCTTGGATCAATATTACAAGTCTTACTTTTTACAGCTTATAGAAGTCGCAAGTCTTAAATAGCAAATTTCATATTACTAATTAGCACCATATTGTGTAAAAAAGTAACTATATGTGCAAGGATTAAGATAAATCTACATTTAATCATTTCTGTTGATTAATTGTAAGTTGTGCTTAATTAGTACCATCATTTTGGAAGAATTTTCAGACAAAGTGTGATGGACAATACAGCTATGATATGTAATCTCTGATTATCTATGATATTAATAGTAATGGATTATAATTTTTACTTTTAGGTAGCTAAAATATCAATAACTATATATACATTTCTTCACAGGAAACTTTCAAAAATGTCCTTAAAGTAGCCTATTTAAAATATATCTCCTTACAGTTAAGTATATAAAAATATATTGAAACTAGCTAGAAAAATTTCAGTAATAGTAAAAGTATTGCACAATAACAATTCTACTTAACATGTATTAATGTACGACATTTCTGGAAAGACATGTGTAACTTAGTAATACATTGTATATAAATTGTACTATAATATTGGACGAAATTACTATATCAACAAGTTTAAGCACCAAGAAATCATTGAAAATTGATAATAGTATACAAAAGAATACTTTGGTATAATTATAAATTCCTAAAAAGCTTTCTCACAAATAGTAAATTCATTTTTATTTTTTTCTTTATTTAAACATAATATTAATCTTTTTTGTCAATTTTAGCAAAAATTATCAAGCATTATTTAATTATTAGAAAATCATAATGATTCAATTTCATTAATGGCTGGTAAACTTGAGACGTTAAACTTTAATGATATCATAATAAAGTTACGTTTGTGCATTACTATACCGATTATATTAAAATATCCTTGTTGCTATAATTGTTTGTTTTGGAATTGTATACAGTACGATTGATATGTAATCATGACTTAAAATTTTAAATCATATAATAAATTTTATATTAATACGTAAACGTAAAGTTAATATATTCTTATTTCTACTTTTATCTTCTCCATATAATTTCACTATTAACATCAAATATGACTGCATATATGCCCATTTACAACCATAACAGTAAAATAATTAAGTTTTTCACTATGTATCATTAATTGTTGTTATTTAATGATAATAGAATTATGCATAATAATTCAACTATCTTATTTTCTAAATATTCTTTCCTTATTATATCTAAATAAAACTATAGTAAACTCACTGATAACTAAACTATAAGTTATTAAGTATAAGTCAATATACACAAATAAAATTAGATCAGTATCAGTATTCGGAATGATAATACTATAATAATATAATTAATGATGTATTACTATAGATCTGTGAATAAAAAGACTAACTTGCGACTTTAAACGATTAAAAATGAAAAATTTTCTAAAAAAAACTGTATGGTTTAAATGGCAGTTATAATGCTGTTATTAACAAGTCTATAATACCTTATAATTTTTAAACTTATGCAATATTCATTATAGAAACTAGTAATTATGAAATATTATACAACTTGTAAAGACTTTTTGTTGCTCCTTTTTATAAGAGGTACGGCTGCCCATAATGCAGTGCCAAGAATAAGTATAATACCAAAAGCTAGAAATATGGGTTTATATGATCCTATTGTTTCAAATATAACGCCACATATAGGTGGACCAATTAATTGAAGAACTCCATTAACAAATAAAGATATCCCGTACGACGAGCTAAGTTTTTCTGTGCCAAGCATATCTGCTAAAATTACTGTTGTGATACCAATGTACATGCCTGAAGACAATCCAAACAATGCACAAAAGAAAGAAAGCATTGTATAACTTGTTGCCATAGGTAATAATGCCAAAGCTATTCCACTGGTACCCAGACCACCAACAAAATAATAATACTTTGGCACAAAGTCGATATCTGATAATGAAGCACCACTGATTCGTCCAACTAAATCAAGAGCAGAAACAATTGATAAAAGTAACGCTGAGGAATTCTTATCAAATCCTTGTGAGATAGCATATGAAGGCAGTAAGATCATAAAATTGGTATTGCTGATAGCTGAGGTAGAGTTTGAAATGAGAATTACTAAATAAATTGGATCTCTAAGTACACTCAAGTCAAAAAATTGTCGTTTATTTTTTACTTCAACCTTAGTCAACGATGTTCCAGATATTGATTTTTCTGATAATTCTCCTAATTCTCTTTTCGAACTTTCAAACAACTTCTCGTCTCTGTTCTTACTCAATGATGTGTTATTCAACTCCAGCTTTTCATTTTTTAATTTATTGGAAGTTACAAGAACTTCAGAAGTATTACTTTCTCTTTGCAAAGAATCCACGTTTTGACAGTTTACAGTATCTTCTTTCTCTTTGTTCAAACTAGAGCCTTTTTCGGAAGTATTTTTTTTCTTTGCTTCACCGCCTTTATCCTCATTTTTATCTTTCAAACAAGGATTTACTTTAGAGTTATTCATTATACTTTCAGTTCCAGAACTTTCTTCTTTCTTTGATCTTGTGTTGCTGCATGATGTTTCATTCTCAATTATGCTGGATGCTTTGAAAAGATCCAAAATTTAATTTTACAACTCATCTCAAAAAATTATCTTTTTAATGTCATAAAAATATTCAAATTTAAAATATTTCAAATGTGCACATTATATGTACAATATAATATATATTTTTAAATACCCATTCAGTTTTTATACTTCTGATTCATTTAGATTATTATGTTCCTTAGTAGCGTATTAATTAATCAATACTAAGTTACCTGTTGGTTTTTTTTTATGGGGGACTGGTTCATCTATGGTTAATCCTTGATTATCAATTCCTCCTTCTACTGGTACCATGATCATGTGCTGTTCAACAGGATGGTATAGTAAACCACATACCAATGTATTTAGTGTGAGTGCACCCATGATTAATACTGCACCTCTAAAAATGTAATGAAAATGTAAATTTCTGAAAATATGTATTTTAACTTAACTTAATGACTTAACTTAATTTAATGATATTTGATCATATTTGATTAGATTTTTTAAGTGACATAAATTATGCACATGCTATTCAATATATAAAGATACATTACCTATATCCAAAACAGTCAAGAAGATACTGTAGAAAAGGTGGTAATACGATAGTTCCAATTGCACTACCAGAGATGCACAAGCCATTTGCGAAACCTCGAAGCCTTTCAAAATATGAAGTTACAATATACACTGTTGGTGGAAACGTTAGTCCAGCACCAATTCCAACCATCAAGCCATAGCTGTATTCATAAATTATAAAATTATAAAATTATTAGCTCTCTTTTTTTTCTATATATTTAATTTTACTATTACAATAAATTGTAGTGATAATGAACAAATTTTTGAATGATAAAAGAAACATTTTGTTTGTTTAATAAATAATATGTCCGACCACCCTTATTTTTTGATAATAAAGTTTTAGAAAAGATTGTGGGCGCCTGTAAATGAGCAATCTGTCACACACGTTATTCACTTAAAAGTGTATAAGAAGTGAATAAATTCTTTTAAAAAATTTTAATAAACAAATTGATTATTTCGTAAATTTTCTTATAAATGCTTTACAAAAATTTTTCTACTATTACACCAAAATACATGTGTAGTAAGTATGTATTTGGGATGCATTCATTTAAAAAGTTACATTGATGTACAGTGTGTTGCTATTCACTAGGCGTTCGTAATCTTTACTTTTAAAGCTTCCTTACTAGAAATTTAAGCGAGATTGAATATTTATCTATTAAACAGAAAATTTTGTTTTCATAATTTTTTTATTTTATCAAAATAAAATGTCAAGGTTCTTAAGATGATTTTATTATACCTAACGTATAAATAGGAAACTGAATTAGCAAAGTAACTCAGCATCATCCCGCTAGCAGCAAACGCGCCGCCGATGATGGTCACTGTTTTGTAGGAGTACCTAGTTGATAAAATGCTGGATAGTGGACCTATAAGATATCATTTATTTTATCTAATCTTAATATTGTATTGACAGAGCAAAATATGATTTTAAATAGTAAAACTATGATGAGTCATGTATATCTGAGAATTTACTTGAAAGTTTATTTTATTTACAAACATCTATAGGTTAGAAAAAAATGCAGTGACTTTCCTTCATAAGTCTACAAAAATTTATGTTAAATTTCAACAAATTATTCATTGAGAGTTTTTAAAAATGTGGAAGAACGATGTTTAACAGTAACATAATGATGTAATTTAATTTATAGCATAAACAATCATTATGTAGTTTATTAATTTTAGTAGCTATAACAGTAACATGAGATGAGACATCTTATTACTTCTCAATTAATTTGCAATAAGAAAATATATGTAATGTATAAATGTAAAAATTGACTTACCTAAAGAGTTGTATAAAAAGTAGCATAAAGCTGGCATCCATGAGGCGGCGGTAGAAGTGGATTTGAAAACGTGAAGAAATTCGACGAAGAGGACACCAAACGATTTCACGGTACCCGGAATAAGGAGGTTCACGACAAGAGCTGAAGAGAGGACGACCCATCCCCATCCTCCATCCGGCGGGACTAATTTCGTTTTTACACTCTTCGTCGTCATGCTAGCGTGGAGAACGTGGTGAAAAGCACTCAATTAGATTGATCTGTAATTATACGAAACATGACATTAGATAGTTACAGATATAAAGTATATTAAACAATGGTCCTTGTATAAATGGTCCAGACCTGATCAATTAAGCGGGTAAAGGTAGCGCTCTCTTATTGGAGTTAAGAATAGTAGCGCGCCCTATTTTACCGACAGTGATAATTCGATATTTTTAAATTATCAACGAAAAATGTATTTCGGAAATGACGCAACTCAGGCAAGCTTCTCAGGAAAAGTGAAAAATTATTTGAAAGATTAAACAAAAAATATTTTACTCGCTTCTATTAAATGAGTCCCACAATCTTCATTATTATATTTTTACAAAAATGTTTAAAAAGTTAGGGTAAGAAATATTAAAAAAAACTATATTTAAACTTTATAGATTTCACTAGAAGAAATTCACTAAGCTTTTTAACTCATTGTGAGATTTTCTCCATTCATTTGCCCCATTTTACGATGCGCAGGTGGAATATTTGTAGTGAACGCGAAGAAAGGGATAATCCTTTTTGTTGTCAAATTTGTAGTCAATAAAACCATGAATAAGATTTTAGAATTAATAAATATAGTTGTTAAATAATCAATAGAATACAGAAAAATAATATAATTTCCTAGATAATAGTCAGTAAATATAGAGTTCTACGTAATGAGAAAATTCTATTTTATAATCGGAATCCATTACTATTACAATAGTCCACGTGATTCAAATGCCTGTCAACAATAACTAGGAAGTCTTTTGGTCAAAATTGTCTATTGTTCTCAATGTTCCTTTAATATCCAGCCTAAAGGATAAAACTACAGTACTTCAGTTACTATAAAACAGAAAATACCGAACGCTTAAGATAGTAATTTAGTTTTTCTTCTTGTGTCGTAAAACTAATAACATGCTTAACACGTTCAATTGTCCCATACATCATACGTAACGCAAACTGTCCCTTTTCTGCGATATTGAACAAATTTCTTGAAATAATTGGTACGAATGTAATATTTCACATAAAAAATGAGCTATGTATACTAAACTAATAATATATGAATATCATAAATATAACCATATTAAAATATCTGTCTTCATTGTATTTCTTACATCGGTTAACAAATAATTAAATAATTCATGTTTTAAATTGTGTTTCACGAAGTATATACGTATTCTGTCTTATGAAGATAAAAGTAGTTAATACGAAATATACCATTTACCATAATACACCATGAAATTTCAGAATATAAGTATAAACAAAATTTCTACGTTCAGGTATGTAGGACAAGGCTGAAGTATGAAGTGAACGTGATATAGCTATGTTTCTCTAGGAAAACAAAACATATCGCGTTATTTCTTGCATTATTTATATACGTACATATATTAGTACTATACTCCCTTCCATCTTCCAAGTTATTTTATTTGCAAAAGGAATATGGTGTTAGGTTCATGTAATTCCATATAATTTTTCGTGAAATTAGTCATACTGAACGGTAGCAAAAATAGTTTATACGTAATGCCATAATTACACGACACATATCCACAGATCCATATGCAATTGAATGGAATAGTCACGTGGCAACGCGCACGCATCTGCGTACACGTCTGCGCATGCGCACTGAAAAAAGAGAATGACAGATTTTACTCGAACTTTTCAAACAAATTTCGCATTGTGCAATTGCATTTGTCATACGAACGCATACTATCCCAATTACATAACTTATTTTATCTTTCGTAAGTCATGTAAGAAATATTCGGATAGATCTTTTCAGACATTTTTTCCCATTTCACGAAAACTTTATGAAATGAATATTTAATAATTATACTATGTGTAATTTATATAATAGATTGTTATTTGAATTTATATGAAGATAATTCAATAAAAGATATTGATGTGTCTCCTGTACCAAATACAATAGCTCATAGGTATACTGTAGGTATCTATATATTAGTTAATTAGTGTGGTATTTCTGAACAAATAACCAGGTGTGCAATAAATGAGCCATTAAATTGTAAATACAGTTGTTGGTTATTTTCAATTATTGTACTAATTATCCCCAATTATAGTATAGCGTACATTGTAGTTTTATACAAACTACTATCCATCAATATTATCACACAAAAATTAATTCAGTTGAAACGTTTTGCTGACTTGTCTTGTAAATAGCAGGCATACATTATTGTAAGTAGAATGATAATCGAAACTTTCAAAGAATTGATTAATTCGAGGAAGTTAGAATTATCTTTGAAATTTATTATAATCTGATTAGGAAAAATATTCGTGATAAATATTGTTTCTGTTGAATGATATAATTTGTGTATTCAACGTAGAACTTGGTAGAATTCTATAAATTTTGTCAGTAACAAAAAAAGAATATTAAAAAAAGGAAGAAAACATGAGGAACTTTTGACCAGTTTCTGTAACATAATTTCACAACGAAAATTAAAAAATTCAATTTTTAAATTAGATTGATTCATTTTCATAGATACAAATTTATTATAGAACATTCGACATTCATTATATGCAGTTATACAAATTATTACACAGATAACATCGATAATTTCATAGAACACAGTTTCGAGATCATATCACTATATGATAAATGTATTGCTATTAAAAATAGAGAAATCTTATGGTATTAGAAAAATGATTGGAACAAGAAATATCACGTAAGTGTATTATGTCAGGTATTTTATCACGATCTAATTAATTTATCGATTAATTATTTGTTTAACAATCTAGAACTAGAATTGTCGTGTTCTATATAAGTTTAGCAAGTGCCCTAATATTTATGAACCGGTTAACGAAGTCTTATACATATCTTAATACATACTTTTTTAAATGCACATTTGTAACATATTCCCCATTTCGTCACAATAGTTAATTTAGATATTAGAGATTTTCTAACATACTATGCATAGTTTCAGAATCTAATGTTACTTTAGATTGATCCGTTGGCGATGTCGCATGCAGAATGCCTTACGCACTTGCCTGTCCGGAATAAATGCAATTTTCATTAGAACACGCGTTCAATGAAACCGTAAGGTAAACGTGCTCCGGTTACAATTGATGATTACGTGAAGTAAACAACAAAGACACGATTTCTATATTTACGTGCAACGAACGCACAACGGCCTAATAAAAATAGATGAACTTTGATGCAATCGTGACGAACACAGCACTCGAACCCGTAACAAATATAAATTTATTCCATGCCATTTCAAATAACCGTCATACCATTGTATTTAAATTGCATTAGAACATTCAAAGTGGATAAATTCAATGTAAGGAATATAGCCATTCGTGAAGATTTTCGAGCATCCTACAAAACTGCTACCTTTCTTGAAACAAGTATGGAAAGAGCTTCAGAATGTTTTAATTTTTTAAAACACGAATCCATTCTTTTCCTTTTTTTCACAGATAAAATGCTTGAGAATTTCCATCACATCGACAGTCACGTCATACATCCCTGAAGGCCCCTATACACGTTGAAACATGTTGCGATGCATGCATAGATACTTAGGATTCATGATACATGTTGCAATTTACGTAATTCGGTATCGGCAAATCGGCATCAGAAACGACTTGTATCGATTATGCGAGGAATTAGAATCCCGGTATAGTCGATGAGCAAGGCTCAATTGGAGCGCAGGTTTCAACGTACAAAGGGTGGCACCGATACCGAATATAATTTGCAGTAGATCTTCATCATTGTATTTTGTTTTTCGATCCTTAGGCGAACTTCATCCAATAGATGTTGAAAAGCAGAATCATCCGTATGCAAATAATTTTTATAATTATTCGGTTCGTTCGTTTTCAATTCTTACAATAAACGCTAAAGAAAATGTGTTCCTCTCAATTATCTATCTTCTTACCTAGTTCTGTTTAATCTACAATTTTTTGCTCTTTATGATCAACCTCCTATTATCGATAATAATACCGTAGTTGGAAAATAATCGGGCATTTTGAAACACTTGTTTCAACGTTGTTATCATACCATAAACTGAAACTGATGCAGATTTCCAGGTGTCGATGCAATACGACACGTTTCAACGCTTATACGAAGCCTTTAAATACACAGTAAATTAACGGCAAGTTATCGAACAAACATATTTTCGTCGAAATGTTTTAACACGTTAAATGCAGGAAGTTCGTAGGGAAATTCGATGAGAACAAATTTCTGTCCAAAATTTGCGCTGACGAAGATCAAATAAAATATATATTTGAATCCGTACGTGACGGCATTCAAATAATAATTGGTCACCTTTTCCGCGCATGAGAAATAGTTTTCAGTGGCAACACGAGACTTTAATTACCACGAAGCAATTGACGCTTCGCTAAACGTACTTGAACGTGTTAAAATTGCGCGTCAATGGAGCAAGCATAGAGATGTCCTAATAAATACTTTTTCAATATTTGCGTTTTTATCCTACCTCACTCGTCACGCGTCATGTCATCGATTTCGTCAAAGAGAAAAAAAAGAAAGAAAGAAAGAAAGAAAGAAAATCCCATTAATTATTACTGTAATAACGTGCATAATGCGTAGAAATTCTAGTTGGAAAAACATGGAAGCGGAGACAAAAAGTTTAAGGTCTTCGAATTTTTACCAAAATGAACCCGGGTGAAGACGATGGTATTTATAGATATCCGTATTGAGCAATATCAGCACAAGTATGGTATAACCTGCAGGACTTGTTTTTGCATAAAGAGCCATAAGCTGTAAGAGGTGCAAAGTCGGGATATTTAAGAAGTTCTTTACATTCTTAGAGGTCTGTTTCAGCGTCACTTAACGTCGGTCATTTTAGAATCGTCGTATTGCCCGAGGCATTGCCGCTAACTTTAACTACAGTGGTATTTCCTCCTCTAACGTTATTTGACCTTTATGAAAACGATTCAAGAACCTCGTGTAACGAGACAAATAAATAAAAGCTTACGCTACTCAGACAATCTTATTGCCACCGTTTTCTTTCTCACGTTTTTCCACGAATAGTACCATTTTTCCTCGGCTAATTTATCGATATTAATAGCACAACCAACAGCTAATATTTATTTATGTTATTATTATTATTCTTGCGTTAGGATTTCGCCCATTACAAGCCTCGATAATAAACGGGTTACAAATATATGTAAATAAAAAAGTAATAATATCACCAAAGTATATGAGTATAAGACATACGTATAAATAAGAATCTTACTTTGGTATAGTGATGATTTGTACTATCTCTGTGAATCTTATTCCTATTCTTATTACTAGCAATTAATAATAACACATTGCCCTAAATGAAGATATGCTATCTTAGTACTCGAGGCAAATTGCACTAATTCTCATTGCTATCTATACGAAATAGTACAGCCTTCATAGATGTTCTTCAGTGTTCGCTTTTATAATTTGTCTAGTGTTTTTATTTATGTGTGTTTCTGGTCTAAATTGACTATATATTGAGCAGCCTTTAAGGTTATGTTCGATCGATTCTGACTATTTCCTGTCACATATTTGGCATAGAGCCAAATACCTTCATCTACATAATGTTATGGTACTTCTTTTATTCTGCTGATTTTCAATTGTTTTCTTCTTGTCGTATTAGAATCTAGGATTCTTTTGAATTATTAACAGCTAATTTATTGATATCGATGCTAGAATCAATATAAATATAATAAATTCACGTTTTTAAATTTGTATTCCAAAGTACATATTTCTAAATGAATTAATTAATTGAAAATTTATATTCTACGAATTTTCGACCTTTCGTAGAATATTTTTGTATAATACGACCTTGGAAAGAATTATGATACTTATTTCGTATCTTAAAATGATTACGTAAAACCTTGACGCTGCGTAACCGTTATAAGGGACCGAGACTATTTCGCCTAGAATTTATGAAACAGTATATTATAGTAAAACAAAATTTCAATAACGATAATGGTACTGAGAACAACAAAAAAGTAATGTTAAGTTATAAATAACTGTACGATAAAAGTGACATCGAATATCGATTTAAACATAAACGTCAATTCCATATGCATTAATGTCAAACATGGAACAGAAAAAAATGGCAATGAATGGTACTTATAAATGTTAATAACGAGCGAGAAAAATGTTACTACAGAAATGGCAATAAATGGTACAAAAATTGATAACAAAAGAAAGAAATATTGCTGCAAAGGAGTGGCAATAAATGCTACAGACATTGATAGCAAATCGAAAAAGTATTACAATAAAAAAGATGTTGCAATAACAAATTGTACTAAATAATAAAAAAATAATTTATGTTATGAGAAATGATATTAAATGATAAAAAGTGGTATGATATGATATTTATACAAATCCTTTTTTTTCAACACACAGATAAAGTACTATAGGTCAAATAAAAGAATGTTTTATTTTCTGAATATAATAATGTGCATTTCACTTTTGATATTTTATATATTTTATATATTTTTAGCATTTGTGCATCTCCTTGTATATTTTTGCACACTTATAACCGTCGTGAATGCATAAGAATATTCCATTCTGATAATAAAAATAGTTCTACTCACTAAAACAACCGGGGAATCATTAGTATGAATCGTTTTATAGCATCAATCAGGTAAACAGAAATAAAGGAGTACTATAGTGGCTAGTTAAATTGACTTGTTATTCCTGTGATACTGTAATAAGTATCAACCTTAAAACAGGCATTAAGAAAAAATAAAAGACACAGGTAATGGCTATAAAAGCCAAAGTGATATGAAAAACGATCCCTTAAATAGTTTAAGCAATGTGGTAAAAAAAATAAAGAGGCGGTCACTTGCTTGAAAATCACAAATCAATGAAATATTGCAATAACAAAAATGACACTAAATGGTAACAAAATTATATAAATACAGTAATAATAGATTTCATACCAACAATGGTATTAGATAATAAAAAGAATAGTACCTAGTAAAATACCTATATTGCAATCATAAGAAATGACGCCTTAATACTCAAGAAAAGAATATGGCAATTCTGAGAAATGGTATCAAGCAATTAAAAAAAATATATTACATTGATTAATCAGAAACAATGATTTATTGCCACAACAAAAATGGCAATGAATGGAAAAACAACACCAAATAAAAGATGGAAGTACCGCAATAACAAAGGCGGTACTAAATGGCAAGAAAAAACTTCTTTGACAATATTCTGGCGCAATAAACAAATGATAGAAATTGATGAAAGAAAAATATGATGTTAATAGAAAATATTCTCGTGGAAATTATATTTTCATAATTTTTGTAATTGTATAATTTCTAATTCTTTTGCAAAGAAAATCAAAGGATCATAAACGGTTGAATAATGGGAAAAGGAAATAATAAATGTTTATTTTATACTTTCCAATTTCCTCACGATAAAAGTTAATGAATTAAAAATATGTATGTTTTAGTAGGAGAAAACATTATAAAAACATTGCAATTTTTGTAATTGTATACTTTTTTATCCTTCTCTAACAAAAGAATGAAAAACATTCTTGCAGAGCTATCAAGGGATTCTGTATTAATGACTATGATTTGCTTCGAAAAAAACCTTCGTAACAACATGAGCTATGCCGAAGATAGTCGTCGATTAAATTGCTTCTATAAACAGTAAAATTTGAAGATCCTCTCCCGCTAAAAATAATCTCTTCCACGAAATGTTATTCTACAATGGTGGTCTTCGTTACTTGTTACAGTCGAGAATTAATGGAAATTTTCGTTATAACTAAACATGAAAATATAATAATGTTAACAATTTATGATAATAGAAATTCTGATGACGCATCTTTTCCTCGCGCAGATACGTGTCGCGTCCTGCTGAAAAAATCATTTCTGCACGAGGAAAATTTTAATGCAAATTGTTGGCTGACGAGTTATTGGATGATTATAATAACAAGTACTGTGTGTGACTAATAAGTTACACGCAAAATCTTCTTGTTTATTCATACCATATAAATGTTTGGAACGAAATGAACGATATTTTCATAATACGATTATTACCAAATAAATATTATCAAATTATAGAAATAGCGTTGCAATACTAATTGTAATACTATTGTAACATTGATATTAACTGTAATTTAACTATATTACTTGTAATATTTTTATTTGTTGATTTCTAACTAAGAAATATTTTAAATATACGAGAATATCGTTATTTCAGAATATTATTCTAGAAAATAATTCGGACATCACTTTCGCGTAAAAATATCGATGCTGGCGAGAAAGCCGGCCAATCAATCATTTGCGAGAAAACAATATCGTCTGCGACACAGTATCTTACCGTGAAATCTCAAATAACGTGTTCGCTTAATTACATAATTTGTTTGGTAGTTTCTTTTTTTCTTGGAAGCTAAATTACAATTCTTGCATTTTTCTTTTGTAGAAATAATTAATAGGCAAATTATCGACTTTTCACAATCTTTAGTGATTTATTAACTTTTACCGCGAGAAGACTAAAGACTGTAATTTACTATTTCAATCGTTTAAATTAAACACTTTTTCAATTTCCATTTACAAAGATTAAAAATTATACAATTACAAAAGTTGTAACATTTTTACGAGAATCTTCTTTTACTAAAGATATATATTCGATTTATTAATTTTTATCATAAATAAACCGAAATTATAAAATATGATATTAAATTAAATTATAAAATACAAATTTATTATTTCATTTTTTACTTCCTTCAAACACAATTAAAAGTCGCAAAATTTTTACAATTTGTAAAAAGTACGAATGTAAATTGATAAAAATAAAAGTCGCAATTTGTCGTAATTCGATTCGAAATCTAAGATATGTAAAAATACTGTCATTAATCAAAGATTTAATCAATCTAAAATAGCTTTATGCACATCCAGTCGTTCTTCGAATAATTGGCGATCCCACTTTTTATACTTCAACTGTATAATTTCAAGCAATCGTAATTACATATATGCTGACAAACAGCTCGTACGAGATTTTTAACTGAGTTCTTTCGAACAAGATTAGTTTCACGTGCAGCTGTAGTAGATTGTAGAATTCACGTTACGTGCAGCCAAAGAAAAGCGAGTACTCGGGTCTCAATGACTTAAGTCTCTCGCACGCTATAACCAGGACCCGGAGCAAATTTTACATATTTTATATAAAACTGAAAGATAACAACTTCAACTAACGAAACATGATTCAGCCGATTTATGATTTTTTCAAGATGTAACTCTATTTCATTATATATCGAAATCAAATCAATTATTCTCTCAAACAATTTTTATTACCTTAGTTAATGAATTTTTTTAAGCAAAATAACAAATGAACGTGAAGTTTTAAGAAAGAATGGAGGATAATTTCAAACAACGAATCATAATTAATGAACCAATTCGTTATTTCAACAAGTAATTTTATTTTAGATCTAACAAATTAAAATTAATATTAAAACGGTGCAACGTATAAAGGTAGAGTTTTTAATGCTGTATTTTGCATCTATCTCAGTCATAAACAATAAAACCCAATTATTTTAGAACGTAACAGCATTTGCTCTCAGAATTGTTCTCCTTTCAATTAGTCTTGGATATTAATTGCACTAGCCTGCGTATAGGCGCGAGGAAATTTGTATTTTTAACTCTCTTGGCATAATAGGATCAGATATTATTACTTGGAAACTTATATTCCATTTTATTCAAATAAAAACAAAATAAAGATTTATTTCACTTTTGCTAGTGAAATAATGAAATAATTTAAATGAAGATAATTCTTTAATTCAAACAAACTAACCTATAATTATTTCAAAGTAACTTTGTGCCAGATAAAATGATCTTGAAATATTTAGCATATCTGTGTACGTATAACAATGGTCGTGCACCATTTTCAGTATTTTCAAAACACAACACGTAATTCAAGAAAGGCAAAAAATGTCACGTATCGACATTCATCACAGAATCGTAACTTTGTCGAGCCGTTCAAAATTTTATGAGCCTAGCGAGATGATTTAAAACGTAACAATATTTACACGATCGGGAAAACGCAGCGAAACCTGAAAAGCAGGATTTTACGTATTTTTTACGTGTAACATTCGTTTCACGTAAGTTTGACACGAATAATTGCAATGGCCAATCTAATTCCATTCACTTAAACAAATTAAATTCGTTTAAAAATTAAAACACGATCGAAAGTACATAATGCTATCATTATGGATGATCGTTATCGTGCCGAAATTTTTTAAATTATACAAGGTATTGCATACTATAGTTATTAATCAAACTTTTCCAATAGTAAAAAATATGAAATACCATATTAATGAAATTTTGGGAATTATAGAAATTATTAAATATTATCGACGAAATTTTTGAATCGTAAAAAAATATCAAATACTATCGCTTTTAACAAAATTCCTAAAATCGTGAAATATACTAAATACTATCCTTATCAATTATCGTTGTTACCAGTCAGTTATATAAAATATCTAAAGTTAACAAAAAAATACCAATTTCTATTATTCTGAAACTTCTTAAAATCGTACGAAAGAAATGATTAAATTAAACACATTATTTAAGTTAGATAAGAATTATCAATGATGGGTGATAAACGTTTCCTACGTCAACAAACTATCCGAATCTGTCAAGCGATCGAATGTCAACCGCGTAGAAAAAATCGATTCGCGATTTAACGATTTCGCGAAAGCGATGTCGAGATTATAGTCACATCCGAAAGATAAACGTGCACTGACCTGTAGAGGTTCCGCGACCTGTGCAAACGGTGGTCGGTCCACAACGCTCGGTGACACTAGTTTTCTTGTTTAGGCAGAGAAGGGCAGCCCGGCCGGAGGAATCTTCACGGGACGTTCACTATCATCGTGAGTCTTGAACTAGACTGTGCACAGGCACTGAAGAACTCGTTCCTTTCCCTCTTCCTTTTCTTTCAGTCCAGCTCAAGCTGGAGGCGGAGGGACACCCGAAGGTTGCCCTCGACTTTAACCAAACCAAAATGGTTAGCATATCGCAGCATCATAAATCGAAGCGTCTTCATTCGTGCAACAGCTTTCAACC
The DNA here is from genome assembly GCF_014825855.1 of Bombus pyrosoma. NCBI lineage: Eukaryota > Metazoa > Arthropoda > Insecta > Hymenoptera > Apidae > Bombus > Bombus pyrosoma. Next base: position 1,666,932 of record NC_057785.1, on the reverse strand, counting down.
ACCGAACTAATAGATCACCGTCGGTGTCCTCCGTAAAATCTGTCATCAGCCACTGACAACCGTTTAGCAATAGAATATCTTATTTCTCTATCTCGATACAATGTTTCATATACTGTGTCTCACTAAAGCATTTCAACGCTTCTATAAACTTTTTTATCAATATACATATACAATATTTTGTTTCATAAAGATTTCATTAAAATTCATTTGATATTTATTGCAAGCATACACTTCACAGAGATTATTTAAGTATTTGAATAATCAATTATTATATTAGTTAGGGCATATTTAACATTAATTATATGTTTAAAACTATTTATACTCAAACGAATATTTTTCTAAATGTATATTTGCAATAAATGTATTCTAATATTTACCTTTATACGTATTTATTTTAAGAGTGATTCCATATTTTATCAATATACAATGGTTCACGGAAGTATTTGAACGTTATAGAAACTGTGTGTATAATATAAAACACTGAAATCTCATTAACACTGTAATGAGACATGATGATGATTATATTGGTCTTTGAAACCAATCTGAAGATAGTTACAATATAGTTACTGCTAACGTATATTTAATTCGAGACTAGTATAGATCATGATTAATCATCTTAAACATATAATACGTAAATAGTCGACTCTCGTTACAATGCTAATCGAATTTCAAAGTGTTTCATTTTTATATAACATGCATAATATATACATAAATACTTCATGAGCTATTGTATGTACAATCGATAGTATCGAACAAAACGAAGATCTATTGAAAACGATCGTATCTATGACATAAAAAGAATGAGAAACTACATTATACATTATTCAAAGTGTAACACGCGAAAACAACGTTTTTACATTGATACGTACGTTTATATAATGCCTAGAGGAAAGCAGATGGTGGTGAATGGATGCACGTTTCTCTTTGCGCATGATAACGTTTTACTATTTTAGATATACTATACGGAATAATTTCTATCAAAAGTACTGAGAATTTGAATGAAATTTAGAAATAGAAAGAAAGACCTTGTATCGAATAACTGGTTTAAACACTAAATATGAACAATAACGATTTGCATTGCTTATATAAATACATACATTTGCTTATATAAATGTAGAGATTTTATATAGACGCGCGACTAGTGAAACTCGGTAAAACTCGTACATTTTCATAGGAATCGGTCGCGTTTCCATTACATCACAATTTGCTTACTGCTGCAACGTTACACACAAACATACGCGTATCGCGTGCGTATCGTAAGCGTAGGTACGGATCCTGAAACGCGATTATCGCGAAATTCTCTCCAGGTTGCAACCACGATCTTGTTATTATCCTTATCAAAAAATATTCACCGATTACGTACGATAATTTCGATCAAATGTGTATTTCGATCATGCTGCAGTCTCGTGGCGGGAGATAGAGCAGGTTTACTTAGCGGTTTGGTGCTAGATGCACTTGATCGTATAACCAGTAAACCATGCGAAATACACGGGTAAAAGTTACACAGGGTGGGAGATTCCTCCTTCCAGACCCTGTACGCACCACCGGTTCTCACCTTTATTCGAACCAACACCGAGCCAAGCTTGACCACCATACGTTATAGCCAATATATTATTCCAGTGGGCCAAGCTAAGATATCGGGGAGATTCTTTCTTCTCTCTGCTCTCTCCACCTACTGTACAGATGTGGTTGCTTTTGTACATCTTCTTTCTACCAACGAACGTTCTTTCAGACCGTTTTTACTGGTCATCTCCTTCTGCTCGGTCGGTATTGCTCCTTTTTTTCCCTCTCGCGCTCCCTTCTTTACCCTCCTCCTTAATCGTTATCCTGCAGGTTGCTTATCACTTTTTATTTGAAAATGCGCGCTGCTATTTTTAACCTGGGCATTCTTCTTCCTCGCAATCTTGTTTCTTCCCAGCTCGTCTTTCTTCTTACCGAGAAGTCCCGACGTTGTTCTCTTCTCTTTGGGCAAATAAAAATGTACTGCCGAGATCCTTGTATATAAATCTTTCTTTTCATTTTATACAGTAGTTACAAAAAGTATTTGCATATCTTTTTAAATTTATCAATTAATTAATTAGATACAAGTGGATTACATTTTGTATTATTTAGTGGTACGTTTCATGTGACAGCGAAACTTTGATGATTATGAAAATTGAATGAACATATGAACATTCTGATAAAAAAATGATTCATTGAAAAATAAGGTTATTTGCTAATTCTTTTCTTTTTTCTTTTTTTGTAGCCATTGTACTTCGTTTTATTTTTACTTCTTAATAACGATACGGTATTATAATAATTTTTACGGACCATAAAAAATGTTGTTTGACTTAAATACCGCAAATATCGTTTTTTGTAAGATATTACATACAATGATTCACGAAAGTATATGAATACTTATCGTAAAAAACTTTTATGTATGTATGCGTAACATGTAACTTTATATAATATTTTGAGATTTCATTAACACTGTATTGAGTTATATTGATCAAATTTGAGCCATCTTAAATAAATAATAAATCGTAAAGATGGTTCCAGTGAATGTTAGAGCTTATTAATATAATGGATAATTGATTACATACGTTTGTGATTTGTGCGATTTGTACGAAATATATATACTTAAACTGAAGGTTTTGTAATCTTTTCAAATTTTTTTCAGATGCTATCGATATAATCATGACAGTTGAGTCTTATTACAGTATTGATGGAATTTCAAAATGTTTTATAAAAAATTTCTTTCATGAGCTACTGTTTTAATGTTATCGTGTAAAACGAAATTGTTTACATAATTATTACAATAATTGCTGGTTTTTTTTCTTGTCTGTATATATTTCCCGTTGTACGCTGTCCATAGACGTACATTGACGTGTGAGAAACTTATTAGCGTCTAAACGTAAAATCTGTTTTCGCTTCAGGTGTTTTTTGTAAAATGAAAGTTGTACACGTAACGTCATTTAACGAAACAGAATAAAAATAAATGTATTCTATATAGCGCCGTTCATTCATGTGAGTGTGTAATGGATGCGAAAAGAAATTAAAAATTCGTAATAACAGTTATATTTATTGCTGATGCTAGTGTAGCTGGAAGTAATTGAGCGGATTCAATATTAGCCTGGTCTGGTTAAGAATAGCCACGATGGGAATCCCGTTTGACCACCTTGCGTGCCAGTTGCTTACTGACTAAATTAGGGTGAATGTTCCGTTGTGTAAAACTTATCGTTATTATTTCTTTTATCAAATAACAATATTAAATTGTCCGATTTTATTATATTGATAATAGAGCTGTATTAATAACGTGAACATGAAATATAACCTAATCGAGTAATAAAATTGCAATCTATAAATACGTGGTACATATATGCAATTGCTTAATTTCCTTTTTCTCTATATATCTAATTTTTTGCATATTTTCTGTATAGAAATTGTTTTTAAGGTAAAATATTCTTGCAAAATCTATTTTGCAAAAATAATAATTCGGGGAACGCTATTATTATCAGAGAAGGTTAATGAATAAAAGTCTTGTAGAAACTCGTTCGAATGTGATCGAAGTTGATTTCAGTTGACTAATAAATAATTTATTTTTTAATTATATTTGTACCCTTAAAAAGAAATTATTTGAATGCTAATATATTTTATAATTATTATATAATCAATTCATAATAATAATAGTAGATTTATAAAATGATTAATTATTATTTACGATATTCAACTGTAGATATCCAACAAATTATAATTACTTAGTTTATAATGTTTTTATTAATTTTTTGTTACAATTTCGTTGTAAGAGTGAATACAATTATCTATTTTTGTATTACTATTTATTAGATGTTAATGAACACATACTAAACTTATATATCAATTACGTGTAAAAGTTTGTTACAAATACATTACAATTTACAAAAATAAATATAATTCTTGTATTTTATATTAGCCTTGGAATTTTTATATTTGTATAAAATAATTAACTTTGATATATTATTACAATATAGTAATTAATGGCATATGAATATACTTTAATCGTACATGTATTTAATATAAAAAAATATAGATATATTGAGTATACACTTAATAATCATAAGAGCAAACACGAAATTGTTTATAATAACTTAATTTCTATTATTTTAAGAGTAAAAACAATTTCTTACATAACACTAGAAAAATTATGGCAAAAATAAACATAAAATATTATTGTATATAAATAAACGAGTTCGATTAATTTAACGAACTGTTTTATGAACACATCAAAATATCATAAACTTTCTTAAACTTTACTTGCTGCAGTCATGATAGAAAAATTAAATAATAACTATAAAATAACTAAAATTGTGTTAAATCAAAGAAATCATTAAAAATTTCGCATTAGAGTTGTTATTGGTCTCACTCTTTGTTAGAATCTTACTGCACTATATTAAATGATAATTAATATATATAATAAATATATACATGCATATTTACAAATAAATATTTTAAATAATATTATAATTTGTTTTGAAACCCGTCATATAAATTCAATATATAGGGATATATGTGATCCATGATAGTATTAAATATATTAATATATTTAATATAAAACTTACATTGCTACTAATATACTTCTAATAAAATACGTCAAGTTATTTTTATTTCTTATACAATTAAAATTACACGATTTGTGAACTTTGTTATTACACTACACATTTCATAAATACCATTGTATTAATTCGTTTTAGAAGTGAGTACAAAGTATTTGTAGCATACTCAAAAATATTATATTTGCTTAAAGCACTCTTTGATTCAAATTGAGTGTATAAATTTCAAGTTAAAGTAATCTAAGTGTTATTTTCAAAAGCACTTCAACAATCCCTTGTTTCAGATTTCAAATTCCTATTTCAACTTAATTATAGATAATAATCCTTATGATTTGATTGATTCCACAATTTCGATTTTGATTCAACCCTTTTGTACCATTTTATTAGTACAAAAATAAGTTGATTAAGAACACATTAGGCATTACAACATACAACATTTCTTTTTGTTTTTTTTATAGTTTAATTCAAGCGGTGGTCTTTCAGATAACTGAAACTTTCTGACAATTCTTACTAACTCGTGAAAGGCTTGGTCAACATTCATTCTTAATTTTGCACTACATTCAATATATGGAATTTTCAATCGACGAGCTCTATTTTGTGCCTCTTCAACTTGAACCTATGCATGTAAAACAGTGAATATTAACATATTAATATATTAATATAATGTTCTTTATATTAGATTTTTTATATTTTATTTACTTACAACTCTATGATAATCCAAATCAGCTTTGTTGCCAACCATAAGCATAGGAAATTCTTCTCTATCCTTTACTCTAAGTATCTGCCTATGGAATTTTAATATTTCATCAAAAGATGAAAGCTCAGTTATCGAAAATACAAGTAGAAACCCTTCGCCACTTCTCATATACTGTTCTCGCATTGCACTAAACTCTTCTTGACCTGCTGTATCTAATACTAAAATTACATAAATATTACTAATTTTATTATTCAAAACATTCTACAATATATATGTAGTATTGTTTTTAATGTTTATAAACTGACCATTCTAACTTTTTCATAAAATATTCATTCTAAAATTGAATAAATAAGGAATTATACTCTTACAATAACAAACCCATGATTCATTATGGAACTGCATGAAAATTAATATAAAATAAGTTATAGAAGATATTACAATTATATTATACAAATAAATATGAAACGATAATTAATATATAGCGTCTCACTGTTATCAGTTTACTCACTATCGAGTTTCGCAGGTATATCGTCGATAACGCACTGTTTGGTATAAGAATCTTCGATTGTTGGATCATAATCGGTTACAAAATAGCTCTGAAAAATATTAGTGAAATTAGTACAAAATAATAATCAAAATCTCATTATAAATAATAATAAAAAATTATCGTGCAAGTAAATCTATCGTATATATATAAAATAATTCATTGTGACTATAAAGAATATAACTTAAAAAATTATAATTTATACAAATTTAAATATATAATATCTTAAATTATTACTTTAAAGTACGTACAAAACAATCTCTGTTGCGTATTACTATATATATATATATATATATATATATATATCAAAATAATATATTATGCGAATATTATAATATTACGTGGCTATATCAACAATCTTATCCCCAGTTATATATGACATAATCGATGATAAAAGTAGGCTTGTTCCTTTTTTTAGTATCCAGTGCAAGCGTAATTATGAAAATGTTCATAAGCGAAATATAACAGCCCAATTGTTTACCTCGACATATCAACATTATTTATGAAATATTTCCAATATAATTTATTATAATTCATTATTCCTTTATTTGAATTGATCGCGAATGACGTAGGACGTAGGACGCATGAAAACGAATCCGATTGACAAATCTAATATGCACAATGTACACAAATAAATGTCATAAATACAGGGTGTTACGGTAATTATGGTACATAGAAATTTCCGAATTTCATTTTTCCGGAAACGCAGTGTCCTATGAAAAAATTTTATTCTAAAATGTTATTTTCGACTTATTTTCATACGTAAAATAACCTCCTGTCAATTATTTGCTCTTGTCCAGACCGATATTTGTCAAATTTAAGTATAATTGGCAAATTTTTAAACTCTCTTTTCTCGAAAACGAAATGTCATATGGAAAACTTTTATTGTATATTTTCGACTTGTTTTTTCACATAGAATCGCCATTTTGTCGATGACTACTGCGACACCCTGTATATACGTCATATATACCATTTATACATACATGTACGAAAGTATCGGAAGTGTTCGAAAATTTATTTTATGAATGTATTATGTGCATTAGAACTGTAATGAGACTATTGTGGTTATAATAGTCACATTTGAAACCAATCCGAAAATGTATATAGAAGTTCCAAGGCATTTATTGCCAAGTATACACTTATCGTTGGTGAAAAATTAAAATACAGCATGGATGTAGTCTTATACATACAATTAGTGTTAAAAATTGTCTCACTAAATATTATAAATTATTAATGTATTGAGTAATTAATACTTTGGCAATATTTACGAAGTATATATTCCCAATAAGTATTAATGTAACTTTTATATACATTTTCAAATCCGTTTCAAATTTTACCAATATAATCACGATAATCGCGTCTCGTTAGTGTTGAGATTTCAATATATTTTGTATAACATATCATGCGAAGTTTCTAGGAGTGATCCGCTACTTTCGTGATCCACTGTATGTATGATAGAGTACACAAGCACAAACGATACGCACGGCTACATATACGTCTATACGTACACCCACGTACGTATTTGCTACACCTATTGGCCATAAAAAGTACTCACTTGAATGAATTGTATCGTGATCGCAGATTTTCCGACGCCACCCGCGCCAACGACGACGAGCTTATATGTCTGCGCATAGCTTTGTTTGTCACCGAGCTTCGACATTTTTCATATGATCGACGAGTTGTGGAAATTTCAGAGGAATACTGAACACATATTGAAAACGGCACAGCGAAACGTAGAAAAATACAAAATCGAGGCGCATTCACATGCAAGCACGTACTACTGCGTTCTTCTTAGTACGAGAAGAGCCCAGTATAGCGGATCCTGGACATTTCCTTACTAGTAGTGTATAGTCGAGAACTTAAACGTGACTAAACATCATAAGTCGCTCCTGCAAACGCGAATTTACTAAAAACCCGAGCTAACGAATGAAACGAGAGAGACACTAAAAAAAGTATCCCCCACCTTGTGTATTTGTACTTACACATGCATACGTTATACCATATCGTGCTATTTCGATTGATTGCGCAGTCGCTATTACAATACCGCCCTCTTATGCGCTTATGCCTACCTGATGTTGTAAAGTAAACGATTTCAAAATCACTCGGTTTTTACACGATATCGAATGCACGGTAATCTCACTGTGCTACATTGTTTCTAGGAACAGTCGACTTTTTTTCAATTGCTTAGCTCGAGATATAAGAAAAAATCTTTATCTGTAAAGAAATTAATTTGTTCTCTTGATGTAATTTATTATTATCACAACAAAATATTTACCATCTTGTATTTAAAAATTTTACTAATTATTTAATATGAATCATAATTTATAAGATTTTGAATTAATAAAAAAAAATTACGCCACCGTTGTTCAATTTAATTTCTCCTTCATCCATAAACATTTTTTCTGTTGTACGTCTTGATACTTATTTTCATATGTTCGAAAAAAAAGTAATTCATAATCAACTAAAAAGTTATAATAAACAAAAAACATAAATCAAAATTATTCAATAGTACAATAATAAATGTATAATATCAAAATAATATATAATATTTTTCAATAATTGTAACATAAAAGACATACTAAAAGATATAATATTATATTGTAAAAGCATTAATATTAAATTGTTATTGTTAATCCAATTGTCAATCAATCCAATATAGACTTATACCAAAAGTTTGATTAAACAGGAATAAATCATTAATATCGATATTTTTTACATGTGGTTTATTACTGAACTCTCTTAAATAGCATTGCTGTTTGACTTCAAGTATAGATATTTAAGCTCTGTTATTATTTAACAATGATTCAATCATACGGAACTGAATAAAATAAAATATTTCAACCTCAAATCACATTGACCGATATTATTTTATTAAGGGATTGTTTCACTTTATTTAATCATTATTTCATAGTATATCACTTTTTTCAACAGATTCTGTATTATGATAGAATTGCAGTGGTAAAAAAGGCACGGGATTTCGTTTCGAAGATAAGCGCTTTTCATATAAAATTATACTGATCTTTTTCTTTTATAAAAAAAAGACACATGCCATGGTTACTAACATATTTAAATGAAAATACCGTGATCAAAAAGGCATATCTTAAAACCTTAATAGAAATATACAATTCTGTTTATCATAGGTTATTGTTATCATAAACTTTTATTCGACGGATATATCGTCTTTCATTCACTGAATTTAATATTTCGTTACTCTGAAATAAAGCTGCTATCGGTGTATATTACGTAATAAGCGCATTATATACTCTGCAATCATAACGATAGCACAGCATGTACTTAGATCGATGGGAACCAGGGTTTGTTTAAAATTCATCCAATAATCTCATGGATCTTCATAGTGAACGATATCTATACATTGTTCGATAAAATGAAATTGTACTAAATAACAAGAGCGAACATTATTCTCAAATTTGATGGGGGTGTAACTAACTAAAGTAGAAAATTAATATAATTAAAAGTAAAATAAATTATATCCAGAAATGAATTATAATAAATGAAATGGTATACATATATATATATATATATATATATCGAAATTACCATAAACAATCGCTTAAACAATGTTGAAACTACTATGTGTATTATAGCATTTAATTATATTAACTTGTGTCTTTAATCTTAAATACAAAGGTATACACAAATGTTGGTATAAATAAAATACTTATCATATACTTGTAAAACAAGACATTGTAATTAATATAAATGTAACACGAGAAACTATAAAAATTTATATCATATATACATCGTTTTGGAAATATTTCACTATATTCAACTGTTATTATTGTGATGCTTAATTCAAAAGAAAAACTATTTCAGCGAGTGATCTCTCATTCTTTTGTCAATAATTGATGTTCACTTCAAACATTCAAAATATTCAAACATTTAAAAAACAATCGATCATAAGCGAAAGTAAATAAAAAGGTAACTGTTATCATCAAAAAATGAACACATATAAAATCAGACATTTTCTTTTTCTAATTCATAATGTTTCACAAAGCTTTCATTATACATGATATAGTGGCATAATATGTACAATCTTTCTCCTGTTTTTTTCTTTTTTTCTAATTTCTTTTTTACATAACACATAGTATTATTTGGTTATTACAGAAAATATTAATATATTTTGGTTCCAGTGTTTTCATGATTTTGAACGACGTATTTACATCTTTCAAATAATTCAATCTTTCTTTTCGTTTAAAAAAATTACATAGCTTTGAAATATTTGTTGCATTACACTGGAACATTTGAACATTGCACGTAACATGTTTTCCTTCCAGCAATATAATTATGTATGAGTGGATTTTTGCTGCAATTGTTCTAAAAACAAGAATTTCTTTTTTCTTTTCATTTAGACTTTTACTTTCATTTTACTATATTGTACTAATAATATATGAAATAAAATTGAGATAGAAAAATTTAAAACTTACTCGGATTGTATTACCTTTGCTAGAAGTATATGCAACATAATACTTTATTAGACAAATATTTTTTTTTTACTTTTAAACTTTAATTAAGGCCTCGTTATATTCGGTTCGACTACTTTTTACCACGCGCAAAAAATTATTTTTCATATTATATTTAAGTAGCATCTGTACATTTCAATAAATACTTTAAATTTATAAACAGAATATTGTGTCAAAAAGCATTTGAAATATTATAGCGTTATCTTTTTGCGTGGTACAAGTATACATTTTGCCATAATCATTCCTTATACTTTTTGTGTAACATCATTCTTCAAACATATTGTAAAAATAATAGAATGAACCAAAGGGTATGTTACAGCAAATGAAATGTAACTACCCATAATTTTTCATATATTCTTTTTAAATATTCGAAAATAATTCTTTTTTCCTTTATGCATAGGCCAAAATGCACTATTTGATTCAATCTGTGTGCCTCTCCTTTCTTAGCAAGTGAATAAAATGGTTTGTACAATTTCTGAAAAGTGATCAATCATATTACAATGCTATATAAATCTTTTGTTAAAGAAAAATCCATTCTTTAAGAAAATAAAACATTATTGTTCTTATAACAAATTTAATTATAATAAATTTGAAAAAAGTAATTTGCAAATTTTAAATCGCTTTTATAATCCGAATCTGATTTTTGCTAGCATTTTCTTAATACAGTGATAATTTAAGCAATAATGTCAATGTTAATGAGAATAATGATATAATATACACAATGAAAGACAAGCATTCAAAGAGTACCTTTTGGACTCAAATACATTGTCACAGACATTGGAGCTAAATATTACATTAGAAACTCCAAACATTATGTTCTTTCATTTCCTAAATATCTTCTTTATGCCTTGTTCTGTATAAAACTTGCTTTTATAAGTCAATAATGAATAATATTGACGAGAATGATGATGATATTAATAATAGTAGTAGTAATAGTAACAACAATAACAATAATAATAAAGATACTCTTGTATTGTTGATGACGTCGATGGTGAAGATGATAACGATGATGAAGAAGACGACACTAATAATGCTGATTATAATAGTAAATGATTTTTATGAATAAAGTAAAATTAAAGTTTGTGACGACAACGAATATCGTCGAGAATGATATTCACGCGAAAAGTGATTGCCAGTTACATATTTCCAGCGTGATTGATTCACATATTCAAAGTATCAATTTTAATTTGAATAATTGGGGAACGATAATGATGATAAAGGTGGTAGTATAAAGAGCATTTATAGAAATAAAGGCAATCATAAATTGCAATAGAAATTGGTTTAATAGATTGATGACTGATCAATCTCTTTAATATTTATAGGGATTTTTCACAAATTTCAGGATAATAATAGAATAAGATAATAAAATTACTAATCAATAATAACATAAGGCAATATGTGGAAAACCTGGCCATTATAACTGGACCTTGCTAGCATCTGATGCCATTCTCGAAATTCTTCATCAGGCTGGCTATACACATTGTTTACACTATTGATTTCTGACACATCTTCCTTTACCTCTGGTTTTTCATTACAAGTCGAAGTTAAAAACGATAATTTTGGTTGGAAGTTTCCATTCAGTCCTTCAACACATTGTGTATGTAACCTTTCTATATCCTCTGCAGTAATTTGTCTAGGTGGATACTCAGTACTATTTTGATCTTCTGTTGGTTCAGTTTCACACTCACTCCAATCTATTGAACTTGGATCTATTGGTGGTAACTTGGCCAATATTTCTTCAACCGTTAAATCTTGATATTGTTCTAGTTGATTATTTTGAACATTTGTAACCGATTTTTCTTTGTACACTACACCTGATTCTTCACACTTAGATGGTACATCGAGACAGTTTTCTGTGGGCTTTAACCGACTTTCTGGTGAGGCTTCAGAAACTGTATTTCTATGGGACAAATTATTCTGAGGACCACGAAGGAACTTTGATACTTGTTCATTGCTACTCCTCAGAATATCTTCCATGCCGGATGATTCTACACTTTGACTAGGTAGAGCACTTGAATTAATGCTAGAATTGGTGCCGCGTGCCCGTAGATCAGCCAGCAATTCTTGTGTTGTCTTTAATTTAGGATTCCTTGAGATACTAGCTAGTTTTTCCTTTACACAATCTTCTAAAACCGGTTGCTTCTTCGTAGATTTACTGCCTTTCTTTCTACCACGTTTCTTTGGCCCTGATTCATCAGGTTTAGTGGAAGACTCCGTAAAATGATCAGAGATTCTTTCTCTAAATGTGGGGCTAGGCACTTGCATATTTGAATTACCACACACATTTTCGCCATTTAGACGTTGTTTTTTAATAAAGGTTTCACTTTCGGTGATTGAAACTGAATCATGATGCTGATAATTATGTTGGTCCTTGGGATCATCTTTTCGAAGACGTTTGTTTGAACTGTGAGTTCGTGGCACTGCTTCCATCGAATGATGTTGGCTCGAAGAACCAAGCGTAGGTGGCACATCAGAACTTGTTCTATGGTTGCTGGTTACTGTAATTGACTGCTTATTTGATGACGCATTGGGAGAATGTAAATGATCGCAATTCACAGATAGAACTGGACTAAGCACCTGCAATTGGAACAATATATTAGTTCTATTATGTTCTGTGAAAATAAAAGAAAATGTTATATACAAGTAGATTAAAAGTTAATATAATAGTGAATAAACAAATTAAAATTTGATCTGATAAAAATAACAAATATAAATACTTTTAATACTTTTGAACTTAACAAATTATAAATTTCTTGTCAATCATGTTACTTTCAATGATTAATTGTTCTTTTACTCTGTTCATCTTTATTAAGTGTTGTTTATCCTTCAATATGTTCTTGTTGATTTCAAGAAACAGTTTAGATATATTACCTACTTATTGCTTATTTTGCTTATGAACTTGTAACAAAGCATTTCTGAATCTATATTTATATAAAATTATTTCTTTAATTCATTGGAAATTTAATCACATTAAAATGAAGAACATCGATAATTGAATATATTCAATTTAGAAAGATATTATAGTTACACAATACATATGTATATGTTTTATATTTAATGTATATTATGTAAATAAAAAAATGAATATTTGAATGACTTACTCTGAGTGCAAGCGTCTCTCTTAACAATGGACTTTGAGACCGCATTATACTTCTTAATGCTGGACTTTGTGGTTTAAAACATCTTAATGCAGGGCTATGTGGTTTTGCTCCATTAAGAGCAGGTGGTGCTGTGTCTGCTGGTGTAGGCTGTGGAGTAGAATGAGCAGAAGGTAAAACCATATCACGCCATCTTCGTACCAAATCCTTCGCACGCTTTGCCAAGGCATCATTGTTTGTTTTTCGTCGAAGTTCATTGATGTATTTTCCAAGTCTTGTACTCTGAAATAATTCAACAGATCATTTTTATACTTATGTAATTAACCAGAAAAGTAGTAGAAATAAGACCAAATGAACGTGATGCAATTTTATCAAATTATCATGAGATGCAATTTGTCATTCTAATATAAAACTTGTTTAATATAATATATTTGCAGCATTTTTACCTCAAGCACTTCTTTAGTGATCGTCGTCTTTTCCAGGGCCGTAATGACATCCACAACAGCTCCCATGTCGATGACCTAATGAAATTTGATAATTGTACCATTATCAAATATTGATTTTGTAAATTAAATGTATTATATTTCTATACAAATGTACCACTTATATTAAATTGCTAGAATTAATAAAATAATTATATTTTGTATATTTGAAAATATATATGCTATTCCAATTTCCTAAATATTTGGGGAAATAGATATTTACATAAATTATTAGTAAATTACATGTTTTTACATAACATATAAATAATTAATGACATTTCATTGTATTTATCTTATTAAATATTTAATACACACAACGATAAAATCATTTATTATTGGAAATAAAAATAGATGATCAACCTATATTAGCTTTACTTAAAAAGAAAATACTTTTGCATTGTTTTAAAAATTTTATTATTATTTAAAAGAATGCAAATTAATTAAAAGAATAAATTTAATACTTAAAATACTTTAATGCTTTATTAATATAAGAAAGTTTTAAAATTCTGATAAATTTACATTTGTGTTTTTAATCAATTACTACATTGTTAATAATAATTTGATAATTATATTCCTAGCAACACGTAACAAAAGATATTTCATTGCCTGATAAATTCAATCTTACAATAGTAAAATCGAACCATACTTTGATATAAAGATCAAACTACTGTAACTACAAATGCAAATAATAGTACGATTCGATCATTGATACATTTAATACGTGATATAAAACATGAACGAACGTAAAATACAAATAATCAACACGTGTCTATATACATTTCCTTAATCTATAGCGAAATGAAAGTAGACTTATGGTAATGTTAACATTTATCGTAAAAATTGTTCGAAAACGGCGATCGGACCCGAACCGCGAGATTCTCTCAATTATCCTTGAATCTTCATTCTCTACATAAAATTCTAAAAAAGATATAAATACGGTAAAAAATGATAATTTGCGAAAGTACTGCAATCGAGAGTAACTAGAGTCTAAACAGCGGGAGACAGCTAGAAAGGAAGGGAACGGTGATTTCTTTGTAAGTTCCTCTCGACTTTGGACAATTCGCTGGAGGAATGTTAAGGTTATGCTCCAGGTAGCCGAAAAACGCGTTTTACGTTGAATGTATACACTCGTGCAAAAGGAAAATTGGCTGACTGGAATCGAACGTACACAGAAGAAACGCATTACTCACTCACACGCGGAACCGCCACCACACTACACTCTCAGTGACTCTCGCGCACGCTACTGGTACAGGCACACGGCGCACGGGGGATCGAGAGTGGCCCGATAGCCGTTTGCGTGAACGGACGGACGGCGCATCGCGGATTCATTCCGCTACTTACATTGTATTCCTTATCAAGTGATTTCAACAATCTATCGGTGAGCTCGGTGCAATATCTCTGCATCGGGGGGGCACACTTAGGGCCCTCGCGGGGAGATTAGGTTAGCGCAAAATCGTCTCCACGCGTCCGAGTGTCACGAATACGAGAGCACGGGGGGGACTTGCAATGGCGACTACCGAACTGTGCTCTGCTCGCATGCCCTCCCTACCTCCCAAGTGCCTCCTAGTCGCAGCCCATGCATCGTCCCTAGCCCCACGCCGCCTCATACTGCCAGTCGAACGCTACTAGCTCCTCTCGTGGTTGGACGAGACTCCTAACCGTTACCACACCTCCCTTCTATCCCCACCACCGTACCAATAGCGCTCCAATCGGTTGCCAACTTTACGCAGCTAACTTCAAACTGCTGCTCTCGTCCACTCACGTTTAACTCTGATGCGATCGTTTAATTCTTGTATTTCAATCATGATTTTGTATCAGCGAATAAAAAGAATTTTAATATTTTAGAAAAACGTTTGACATAAAATTGAAACCAGAAATCCATACAAACCAATAATAATTTTTCTTATATTTTTACTATATTCAAATTCGAAATACTTTAAACGTTAGAAAAATTCAATTGAGTTAAAAGTGTCCTGAAAAATGCAGTAGGGTTAATTCCCTTCTTATTAATTTGTCTTCGATTTTGAATTGCTTAATTTTTCCGTCAAAATTTGATCGTATAAATAGACACTTGTATGTTTCATTCTAATTTATTATGTCTAGTAACTTTGACGTATTACCAGATTTAGAGGAAAATTTTAAATTATATAGTCACTATATTTTATGTTTCAACAAATATTTTATCAAATTTAGGATATAATTGTTGAAAATAGTTTATTATTGGCTGATTACTATAAATAAAATATAATTTTCACATCTAAAACATATACAATTTCAATAATAAAAATTGCGTTTGCTTTTAATAATCAAATTTGTAACATTGTAGAACGCTCCGAAGTTACCTACACGAATGGTGCGCATATAGTACCAATATAAAAAACATGAAGTAACTATCTAGTTCTTTATTTGCAACATAAAGAATTTACATAAAAATATGTGTATACATATACATATATATATATATATATATATATATATATATATATACAGTTATATTAGTATTTTTGCTTAGTTGTGTAAAAATATACGAACATTTAATATGATAATAATGTTAAAAATGTTGATTATTAAATGGAAGTTTATTAATTGTATCGTTCATTATGCTCATTATTTTTTGTATTAATTATCACGGTCTGTGTAATGTGTGCTTAATAGGAGAAATTTTGTGCAGATTAACAGCAACTTTCTACTATCAGAAATCAAGAATCGTCCGTTTCATTGTCGTTGCATACTATTATTCTTTATTGGAGTGGTATATGTGGTTGATAATTAATAGTTTTTCGTATGTGGTACCCATAACCTATAAGTATCAAATTATTCAGAACAATCGAATATTATTCTTATCTTTAGATGAACAGCACACCTTCATCACATTTATTACCTTCATCACATTTAAATTCACGAAAAAAATTGTTTAACAAGTACAAATATGTAAAATGCTTAATGCTGAGTTTTTGACGGAATAATCGAAAAATATTTTGTGATCTTACTTGTCGAAAGTTTCAAATTATTCGCGTATTTTCTCTCCTACGTGTTTAAAATTTTATTTTCATTTTTTGTCTAAAATTAAATTTTGGAACTGCAAGAGAAATATATATTTTGTGTTATGATAAGTACAAAGAAGTTAAGCTGTTGAATATGTGATACATCTGAGTAAATTCGGACATGCATTATCTTGATCAAGTGCATACTTATTGTATGGTAAATATATTTTATCAAAATAATTTGCAAAAGTTACACTTAATGATATAGTCTAAATAAGTGTGCAAAACTTGAAAATATAAAAATGTAATTTTGCTACTTTAGTAATTTGTTGTATCAATATACCACGAAAGTATTAATTACAGATAATTTTGTATATCCTATAAGTATGTATTTCTTGAAAACTCTAAACGAATTATTTCATAATATTTTATAGGTAATTTGAGATCTTTAATATAATACGTAACATTAGTGTTACATATTATACTTTGTTACAGAAAAAGATGATTACTCATTCAATAAATTTTTTTATAATATAAAATATCATGTTTTCATTATTTGTTTATGTATATTGGTCGTAAATAATTGTAGAATATCAATTATATTTGCCTAATATGTTTAAAAAGATATAATAAAGATGGTCGGAATTTTGAAACAAGGTTAAGTAGAACATATGTTTATCTGACTTCTTGGATATTTATGTTAAAATTATTTCGAAAACTCTGCCAGCATATGTAGTAATTTATTTTGTATATTTGTAACTATAATTATTGTATAATTAAAGAATATGATATAATGCATTGCATATTTTTATTTTTAATGATTCATGTCTCCTAAATTAATAATTCAATTGTTATAATCATTACATTTTGTAGAATATCTTTCTAAATATTCTCATCAAACTTTGACAATACTCGAAAAAGAAACTATTTCTGTAATATATCATATACATCATAAAATTAAATTCCTTTGTATGGACATATATATATATATATATACTTTAAAGAACTATTAGGATAGCCTATGTTTTAAATGCAATACACTTATAATTACTTTTAATATTATAGTACGAGTTGAAGGATATAGTGATGTAAAGATTCAATTTTACAAGAGAAAACTTACGTGATTAAATAAACATATTTCAATTAAGTGATTAAACTTATATCTTATCTGTATATTTGCTAATAAATGTACATATTTTTAAATCATTTCATTATATATGACTGTTGTTTCTAGTTACTCTAATTTGATGTTGGTAATGTTATTGGTTTAATACATTCATAAATGATAATTCATACAATGTCCTAAATTTGATCTAACTACGTCTATTTTGACAGTTTTCCAAGTGTGAATATATGCAAAATTTTACTTCTTGTTAGTACTACTAACTCCCGAATGAAGGCACCACCATGCTTAAATTAAAAATTGAAATTTCTCGATATGCAGGGCAAATTATTAAATTATTCAGGGATTAGATTAAAGTTTTAACTCTCATAAATCATCTCTGTGTCATTATTCCGATTTTCTACAGAATTAATTAATTACATGCAATGAGTGTAGTGCCTTATTTTGTACATGGTGGTGTCATCTTATGGTAAATCAATGGTACTAAGAATAAGCAAAATTTTTATATAGATGTTGTAACCAAGTCCAAGATAGAACACTACACTAATTGCATCTAATTAATACTTAGATAAAACTAATCTTAATTAATTCCTTACATTCAAAGCTTTCTTTCGAACTATCAAATGTTAAGAAATTCTTCCTGCCCAAGGACCAATAAAATTTCGACTTTTTAATTTTGCCACCTGTCGATTAAACACAAGTAATTATTATATACGGACACATCAGCCGTAAATATCTCGAGATTAAATGATGGGAATAATATACCTATTAAGATTTACCACACTCTATAAGGATACCACAAAATAAATATATTTTTTATTATCTTATATCTTATTTAAAAGAAATGGCGATGGCCTTGAAATCTTGTAGCACATTATCCCGAGAAGAAACTATTTCTTCTGTTATCCTGAGAAGCTTTATCATACAATAATAAATAAAGCAGATATTTAGATGATTGGATTTTGTTTGGTCACTTTGTATAGATCTATACCTTTTAGAATGATATGCATATAAATAAAATGTATTTCACAAATGATCTTTATTTCTACTGATTATAAGTATCTAATAATTTTACATTCGATTTTAATAAATTCTTCATAATTTATAAAATAAATTTCGTATTTCTTAATATTATAGAGTACAATATTTCCTGCTAAAAGAATATTACTCTATAACTAATTGATTTGATATAATACTTTCCATCTATTTACAAATACTTCCATAAAGTTCAAAAGGAAGAAACATTTTTCTTAAAAAAATACTCTAATTAAAATAAACATATACCATTATCAATACTTACTTTCTATCATATAGACATATATGTAAAAGGTTAAAAAGTGATTAAAATTGAGTAATTCTTATTATAATACATTTTCTAATATATTTATTTCTATATATTTCAATATATTTTCTTCTAGTAATAAAAATTTTATTTATATAATTATTAAATTCTTTTCCAAACGAAAAAATAATTCCAAAACTTTCATAAATTTTACAATTGAGCATATATCTAGTATTTTCAGATTCTTCGTTAAATCAACAATACAATAATTATACAGTAATCTTGGATAAATAAATTAAGAATTGTAAGAAAATAAAAGAAAGATTTGAAATTGAAATCCTCTTTTAGAAAGAGATTATATATTTAAGGAAATATATTGCTTGAATTTGTATTGATAAAGTGGTTACTAATAGCACAACCTTAATTAAATTCAATTAGTTTATCGGTATAAGAATTTAGAAGTATAAACCAAAACACCTCGCAATACATTATTTCCTTTATATTAAACAACTATTTTCATAAATAAAATAATTCCAATTTTTTAACAAATTTTAAGAATCTACTCCAAAGTGTTCGTAATGTATTATTTCATTAATCTTTAACACGTTGACGCCGGCGCCTGAATTCACTGTCTGCTTCGTGGGGCGGCGCTGGGTCACTACCTATTTTGCGAAATACATGTGTGACCTATCGCCGCCCCTCGGGACAGACACGTGTGACCCGCCGATGGCGCACGCCAGCGTCAACGTATTAAATGAAGCAATAGCATTACTTATAATTTGAACAATATTTTGTACACCGGTTTTAAGACATTCAAGATTCCACTTAAAGACTCATTCAGTGAGTGTCTTCATCTTATGTAAATAAATATACATATGGAGTTTAGTAGTAACAAAAAATAAATTTTTGTCAGAACGAAAATTAGATCAAACCATTGGTCAATGGTGGAGGCCTCCGACTTTCAGTTTTTTTGATTGACGAACTGTCCTGCTAGTCTCACTATCTGATGATTCAGACTCTGTGTCATTGTATCCAGGCATTGGTACACCTTCTGACTTTGTGACTTCACAAGTTTCAGCAGCGAAATTGCCTGTTATCTTTGCTTTCTCAAGTGCCCTAACTATAAATAGTACAAAAATACATTTATGGCGCAGAAAAATTTTGGAGTACAATATTATATATATTTTATAGTGTATCGAACATATTTCAATATATTTTTTAAATATAAAAGTAACATATATAAACTTTTACCTAAGCTACAATCATGACAAAATATACTTAATGGAGAATAATTGTAATACTCTTCTATTTAAACTGTATTTTGAATTTCCAAAGAGTGTTAGAATAAAATCTAATTAATTTTCTGATTAATATTTACTTTGAGACTCCAAGAGATTATTCTGGCGTTTCAAGTCATCAATATCCTGTTGATGGGAGGAATTCTTGCGTCGCATAAACTGTATATACTCAGCAGCTTTCTTCAGTATTTGTGCCCTACTTGCAACCTTTTCTCCTTGCAACGCAGGCACAGAGTCTCTAAGGCTGGAGAAACTATCCTTAATGTGATCCCGACGTTTCCGTTCCAGCGCATTATGGTGTGCCCGTTTTTCTGCCTATCAATATGTACAATGTTTTTTCATATCAAATCAAACTACATTATATATAAGTTGTACAAAAACCTTATATCTAAATTCTTGCCTTATAATCAATATCAATCTTAACCTTATTATTAAAAATAAACATGTGTGTGTATATCTTAATCTTGATTATAAAATTAAATCTATAGATCAACATACATATTAGTCGAGTATCTTCATTTTATAAGATATTCAGTGATAAATTATTTACAAGAATAAATTGATTAAATCGCACGGGAAGTGTCCATTTAACCTCAACAATATTTACATTTTATATTTTGAAAATAAAACTTATTTATATCGTTAATTAAATAAAAGATGTTGAATAAATGAATAGAATTAGAAAAAAAAGAAGGAAAATTAGAGTGGATAATGAACTTACTTGAGAATAATATTGGGTATTGTTTGAATGCCTCTGCCTAGAATCGGAATCGTCACCTTCCTAAAAAACGATCTCTTTAACAAGGTCCATTGAAAGAACAGTTTTAAGGGCTTACATCGCTCTCAATGTCGATGTCTCGATCATCGTCACTCATTTCAAATTCCTAGGCAAACAGGTAAACAAAAGATACTTTATCAAGTTTGTAACAAATATGCAAACAGTGTACATACAGTACATATATAACAAAACGCACGTAGGATTTGACAACCACTAGTCAACGACACACGTTGACACAACGAAAGTCACTAGTTCCTAGCAACTTGTCCAGGGACTTTATTTTCAACAAGCGTAGTGTTTGTTTATTTCTCAATTTCATAACAACAAAGAGGAATTATTTTCTCTCTGATAATAGATAGAAGATTTTATGGCAAAAATAACTAATAAACTATTAAAATAATTTATATTTAATAGAAGTAATAAAATGACAAAGAACTGTTACTGATTATTGAAACGTATATATATATGTTGGGTTCTCATTGGAGTTAGGGGCGGTTGACGAATCTTCACTTGAATTGTATTCTAGCTTATCTTTATTGGTATAGATGTAATTATTGCAGAAGTTTACAAGTAATAGCGGCGTAATAGCGGGATAATCGAGATGTCGATGACAATGACTTTAGGTTCCATAACGAATCCATGGTCAACGGGTTGACGAATACGATGTGATACATGATTCTGGACTTAACGTACAAGTAGAACTTATCTGAATGAACTGACCCGCAGTCCAAGTAGAACTGCCATTATATACTCCTCTCCGTACCTCTCCGGTCAATGTTTGTTTTTAAGAAGAGCTATATAATTACTCCATACCTCTGTTAGGTACATGTCCTTCCCGTGACCGTGGCTACGTTCAGTGACTCGTTATGTCACTTCGAGCCCAAGTCCACTGTCATAAATCTCGGGCTCTCATACTCGGATTAGAACATAAACCTCAGTTTTATTATTTAAATACAGCTATAATAAAAAGTCTGGACTAAAGTATTGGGGACCTTCCCAAACGTTCCAAAAGAAAGGCCCCGATGTCCTTTCATCTCCGACACGGTCATCCTGACAATCACATGTCTTCGGGTGTATCTAAAATATTGTGTTTTCTCAACATTAGACTCGATGCAACTGACATTATTTACCATTTAACTAAATGTTCCACTAAGCCAAGGATCCAGTTCAACAACAAAATCTTGATCGGATGTTTAATAATAAATAAAAGAAACAAAAATCAGTAATATTATGATTAGTATTCAAAGTGCTGGTTGCATTCTGTGGATTACTAGTCTGGTCGTAATGACATGATGGACCATTCTCGATTTTGTACCCAAATGAATCTCGTTTTTCTAGATCGCACGAGCACACAGAGCTTCGTTTCATGGTCACTGAGCTTCCTTACATTGTCGCTCCGAACACATGTGAAATCCATCACACGGTCACATTGAGCTTCCTTACACTGTCGCCCCAAAACGCATGTGAGTTGCATCACAAGGTCTCATTGAGCTTTATTACATTGTCGTCTCAAAACGAATGTGAACTCACTCCGCCAGATGTTATGGTCATAGTGCTAATGATCTTCCGAGATCGGGGTACTCATATCGTCATGAGTGCTGCCCGAGCAGCCGTGCCAGACGGACGTGTGAAACAGTGCTTCAGTGAAAGTGCGACAAGTGGGAAAACAAAGGACTAACGACAGGCCCATCGCCAAACGGTCGAGAATATAAAATGCAACAGCAAATACCAACGATAAAAATAACAAATAATGGCGAAACCTACTTCATAAATAAAACGACGGATTTAATAA
>NC_057785.1:1630003-1639945 GCF_014825855.1 Bombus pyrosoma | reverse complement strand
GAGAAAGAATAACAACACACCCAAACAGGCTGGCTACGGAAACGATCAACGCAAGAATAGAAAGAAGACTAAAAAGGAAACACCCAGCTGATCTCATAAAGGATATAAACTAAAAAACGCGAAGATGGCACCCCGCTGGGGGTAACCATCCACATGCTATTCAATCATATGTTATAACATTTTACCTAATGTCCCACTGAACAAATTGTAAAATTAAAAATAAACAATATAATAAAAAAAAAAAAAATAAAAAAGAAAAAAAAAAAATATCGTCATGGCCACCGTTCTTGCCATCACTACAGACATCCAATTCAGCAGGAATACAACTATCTGGCATTTTCTCAGTCTATCAGGACTGTATTTGTATGATCGTTTACCATCTAATGTTTTTAAAGTAACCCATCTCCTTCCAAAATCTCTGTTATTACAAAGGGACCCTTAAATTTTGGAACTAATTTAGTTTGATGTCTTTCCTCATTTTCGCGTAATACAAAATCACTAAGATTAAATCTAACTACTTTAGCTTTAGTCTTGTCAGTTCTATCTTTATCATATTTAGCGCTAACCTCTATATTCTCCATTGCCTGCTGTCTTACATCGGAGATATATATTTCTCTTTCTTCAATATTGTCGGGTAGCAATAAACCGTAGGATCTTGCTATTTTACCGATTAGTAATTCTAACGGACTCGATTTAGTCACACGATTGGTGTTGCAATTCAAGACCAATCGTATTTCGCTAATCGCGTCTTGCCATGACCGCCTGGTCGTTTCTACTATTGTAAACATAATTTTCAACCTATAATCAGGCTCATTAATGAAATAATACTAGCATTAGAAAACAAACAATACTGTACAGCCCTCTTTATAGACATCGAGAAAACATTTGACAAAATAAACCACGACAGCCTGCTACAAACAATCAGAAAACAATTCCCGGAACAAATATATCAATTAATAAAATCCTACTTAAGCAGCAGAACCTTCGTAATAAAAATCAAGGACACATACTCTGAAGTTAAAGACATCAAGGCAGAGGTTCCGCAAGGAAGCGTCACACTATACACGGTCAACATACCAACAATTCTTAGAACAATAGTAAACGCCCGGTGGTACGTTAGAAATGAGGACACTCGGAAGGATCTGGGAATACCAACGGTCAAGGAGGAGATTAGCAGATACTCGGAAAAGTACAGAGAAAGAATAGCAACACACCCGAACCGGCTGGCTGTGGAAACGATCAACGCAACAAGCATAGAAAGAAGACTGAAAAGGAAACACCCAGCTGATCTCACAAAGGATATAACCTAACAAACACGAAGATGGTACCCCGCTGGGGGTAGTCACCCATACGATAACCAAACAGCTTGGACAAATTGTGAATGTAGATTATTAAATAAGAAAGAAAAAGAAACGTACCCATAATACGGTCTTCCTGTCCATTAGCTCTACTAGCACCGGTTGCTATTAAATGAAGTTTGTTATGTTTACCTTGACGGTAATCTCGAAATTATTTACCAGTAAAACATCTTCCTTGACCTGCTATTATCCGGCAAGAACTGCTGAATAGAAAGGTAGCAGATTAAAGCGCTTTAATGGTACTAGAAGAATCTAGTTTACGAGTATGAGGCAAGTATACAAATTTAGTGAAAGTATCCCAAAACAATAACCTATTCTTTCGAATCACTTTTACCACTTAACTTGCGTGTTATATCTACGTGGATTGTATGCCAAGGCATGCTGGTCTTAGGTATAGAATGTAATTCGGCTTGTATTTTACCTGAGTTGGGACGGACTTCTCCATTATGAATTACATATCCAAGATAAAGCACCGATGTTTCTAGAAAGGAACATTTAGAAAATTTGAAAGAAAGTCCGGCGTTTGCGAGGGTATTTAATACAATGTATAATCTTTCTAAAGATGGGTCTATCGAGTTGGCCATAATTAATACATCGTCGCCTAAAGCCTTAAGAATGGTTTTCTGAGAAACGGATGATGCATTTTTCAACCCAAACGGCATCGTCATACACTCGTATCGTCCATCGGGGTAACAAATGCTGTATATTCCGTAGAATTAGAATGAATAGGGATTTGGTGAAATCCGCTGGCCATGCCCAGCCTAATAAAGTATCTCGCTTCTTGCAATCTCGCGATTGGATCGTGAATTACTAGGCCTTATGATTTTTGCTTTAATTAATTCGCTTATTCTTCCACGTACTATTCTTCGCTCCTCCTCGTTAAGTCTATGAGGACTTCTTTGTACGGTGACGTATTTCTAGATGTCAATGACAATGAATTTAGGTTCCATAACGAATCCATGGTCAACGGGTTGACGAATGCGATGTGATACACGATTCTGGTGTGACTCAACGTACAAGTAGAACTTAACTGAATGAGCTGAACCGCAATTCAAGTGGAACTGCCCTTATATACTCCTTTCCGTACCTCTCGGGTCAATCTTTGTTTTTAAGGAGAGCTATATACTTACTCCATACCTCTGTTAGGTACACATCCTTCCCCTGACCGTGGCTACGTTCAGCGACCCGTTATGTCACTTCGAGCCCAAGCCCACTGTCATAAATCTCGGGCTCCCGTACTCGGATTAGAACATAAACCTCAGTTTTATTATTTAAATACAGCTATAATAAAAAGTCTGGACTAAAGTATTGGGGACCTTCCCAAACGTCCCAAAAGAAAGGTCCCGATGTCCTTTCATCTCCGACATATATATATATATATTTATTTATTTATTTATTTATTTATATAGGCTGGTACAGGAGGAAATTGTCACTAGCATCAAAATTTAATTTAAATAAATCTACACTTTTTGTATCTTTCACATATCTTATGTTCTAAATTCAATATTTACTATAATGTTGTATAGTTTAATTGTATAAGTTGAATATATTGACAATGAATAATAACATGTGAAATATGTACAAGAATCACAAAATTATTATTAACAGCTCACGAATTTTTAATTCTTTACTTAGAAAAGTTAAATTATTTTAAGATTGATTATCTTATTAATATTATGTTTAGCTCTCAAGTAGAGTTGGTCTTGAAAGAATGCAATACGCGGACGTGTTATGATCGTACGTATGAGGTCGAATTGTTCTGTACGTGAGTGAATAGAGTGCCTCAATCCTGATCTCCGCGCTCTTCTGAATCGTTGACAGTAGTCATCGTGATTTTCTGCGAACGATTCTATCGATGACGTACCGTGGACCAGTCTACGAGAACACAAAACTGTTGCATGCTGCGTGTTAGGGCAAGAAACAAGGGCCTATACTATCGTGTTTTAACCATTGAGGTGGGCTGCACCGACGAGGCTGTGGACGTTCCTAGATTGGCGATGAAAACTGAAACATCCCAGGATATGACGTAAATATTAATATAAAGAGTAACGGAGAACGGCACCATGAAGAAGAATCTCACGCCGTAGTGCGATGTTAGTCACACAGACACCCTCCTCGACGGACAATCTACCGAATATGCTGCCGGTACTCGAGGAGGAGGCGGATGTCGATGTCGACGACGCATTCCCGCCGCACGTCGACACGACGAACATCGTCATACAGCAAGAAGCAAACGCTGAAGACCTTCAACGAGGTCAATGCGCTTCTCCAGGCCGGCAGAAAGAGGGAGGCTAAGATGATCATAAGGGAAAACGCGTGGCCATTGAACAACGGGATCAGAGCGCAATTGTGGCCAGCTCTTTGCAACCAACACGCACATGGAAAGAACATGCTCGATAGATTCTATTGGGACATGGTCAATCAAGTATTTGGAACTACAGAGCTACCGGAAAAATCAATCATGCTACCACCGTTCATGGATAGCACTCATTGCCTGTCGTACCACCTGACGAGAAAAGGCAGGAGCGTTGCGGACAGGATTGTGTCTGTGCTGGGATACGCTTGTCCTGATATCACCTACAGTCCTTCTCTTTATCCCATAACGGCTCTTCTACTTCACTTTATGCCAGAGGAGGAGTGTTATCATTGTATGGCCAGCTTGGTCGCCGCTAAAGACAAGATGTTCATTACGCAAACGAAACTCCTCTACGAGGTTACTTGGAAAACCGTCGAACAAATCACTAAAAAGCACGTGAAATCAGCAGCGGTACATTTGGCGAGGCACTGTTCTGGATCGAGAGCAGAAAGAATTTACATGGATTGGATGTGGTGGATTTTGCAGCTTCTTCCTTTCCAGCATTTAGTCAGGGTTATGGACTGTTTTCTTCACGAAGGCATCAAGGTCTTCTATCGTGTAGCAATGGCTATAGTTTTATTATTCTATAAGCATTCATCGCTGCAAAATTCTGAATGGATGAACGAAATATCGAAGAACGGTATTGATGCTGCTCTCTCGAAGTTTTGCAGACAAACACCGGTAACGCCAGCTAAATTTTTACGTACAGCATTTGGGATACGTGGACTCAGTTCAGCATACATATCAACGGTATTTTTACGCACAGAAATGGCTCTAAAAAGTAAAAGCGTTATATCGGGATCCAAATCATTGGCTAGATCACGATCCACAGGTAATTTGCCGACCAGTCAGTCTCAAGTCAACATTCAGATGATGTCGCACACGCTCACGATACGAGAATTATTCACGTTATGGTCCTAGCTACCTATGCGGATCACCATGTATCAACCAATCCTATTGTATACAACAGAAGAGCATGGTTGTTCTTTGACAACATTTTATGTAAGGGTAGAGCAACATGAACCAACCCTCTTAATGATAAAAACATGTAACAATGAAGTATTTGGTGCCTATTGCTCCACAAGATGGTGTGAACGTAACTTGAAAAATGATAAAGGACAAAGACAAGCTTATTTTGGGACAGGTGAAACTTTCTTATTCAGCTTGTATCCTGAACGAGCAAAATACCCTTGGGTGGGTATGGATTCTTCGCACAATGATTCTAAAGTCCATCATTCAGCTGAACTGTTTATGGCAGCAGATTCCAAAATGATAACAATTGGAGGAGGATCGACAATAATCAACGTTTAGCTCTCAAGTAGGAAGTAATAATATATTTAAAGTTTATTGTATCTTTATTATTTTAGGTTATTTGATAACCTACAGGTTGCGATAATAATTTATTTTTATACAGAATAAAATAAAAGAAAAGCTATTAAATAGCTACCGAAATAACAAATTAATCTATCATTTTAATTAAAAATAAGATTTTAAAGGAAATTTATCATTTAAAATTTATTGTATCTAATATGATTAATTTTCTGTTTGTTTAATTTGTAGATAAAGTAAATCAATATTTTTCATAGTTTTTAAGAAATTGGTAATGCTCTGCATGATTTACTTTATTTGCCTGTTACGTTGGAAAAGGAGGAATCATAGTAATTATATTATCGTTTGGGACTTGGAGTGGCCGTCCGTTTATGACTCGGACAGCACTGCCTCTTTTGGGAAAGTCCGAATTTTCTACCACCCAAGTTATAAACCAAGTTATAATACCAGATGATATGCGCCCACGAGAGTACACTAGTACAAGATTTAAAGTAATAGATTCCCATCCTATAAAAACCATGGTAAGAAGGAAAACCCGAGGACAGAAAATTAGTATATAAGGACCAGGCGAGGCTTCTTGGGAAGTATTAACAAAATCTTCCAACAGTCTTCATCAGAGTGGTCAGATTCTTCGTGTTATACTACACTGTACTCTGTATCTTAACTTCAAATACATAACCTAATGACATACTACTACTCAGCAGCTTTAATTTACCTCCACCTTGAGCGTTAATTTCGTTCAAGGTTCGCGATACCAACCGATAAGTTGCAACCTGACTGATCGTCACATAGTTGAGAATTCTCAAATATATTTTAAATTTTACTTATTTATTCATATTATTGGCAGAATTATGAGTTATTATAATTTTATTGATTTCTCATTAAATAATACTACTTTCGTATCTACTTTATTTATGAATGTATTTAGAAAAATATATCAAATGTATCTTTTATTATGTTTGCAACAGAAATATGTAAAAAATTAATTGTATAATTACAAAGAAAATATATTTGGGAAATATACAAGTTTAATAAAGAAATATTACAATTGTATAAATAAAGGTATAGATTATAAATATTTTATTTTATTTCTGTACATATATATGCATATAAAATTTCTCGGTAGCGACTGCAGTTGGCGTTAGCGTCGACGGCTCTTCTTACAGATGTTGACTGTAACCAATGCAAACAGTGAAAGAATTAACAAATGAAATGTCGGTATTATCCTATAGTACTATCACTGATGTGTGGGACGTTTGGAAATTTCCAATTTATCTTTTTGATTAATCATTTCATCTAAAGAATTTATACACACAATTATTTTTTCCTAGGCTTTCTAATTTTTGAAATCTGTATGTAGTATATCTATCTCTACGAAATCCGTCACATTGACGGGCTAGCTGATTTCATAAACAATCCGTTTTTCAAAGACAGTGTGCAAAAGTTTCAGTTATTGTAGACATTTCCCATTATTGTCTCCGCTTATTCTAAGTATTTACAATAGGGTAATTGATTTTGGGCACAGTATTTTCTTTTTTTGACTAATCCCCCTTTTTCAACAAACATGAGTAAATCCAGGAGATATAATAAGATATTGAACAAAATTGTCAAGATTGTTCTGAGGATACCTCCGAAGAAGATCAGTATGAATTAGGTCAAAGCAAAGCTAACAGTGAAAGTTTTGAATACACCGAAAGTGGAGAGATAGAAGGATCTTTAGATAGTGAAGATGAAAACTTCTTGGAAGTGTTTTGTAACAAGAGAAGGATGCATATTTTTTCTAGTTCTGACTCCAAGGATGAAAGCAACTGTTAGTAGAACGAGCATTCCAAGCACATCCCAAAATGTAATGGGTGAAATTGAAATTGCAATTGACGGGACACAGTGGATAAAACTGAAAGCAAGCAGATCTAGGGGTAGGACACCCGTTCGTATGATATTCAAGGATATCGCAGGACCTACTGGCTATGCTAAGAGAAATATTATGTCGGGTTGTGTAACTAGTGCTTTCGAATTGATAATTGACAGACACATAATGGAACACATAAAAGATTGCACTGAAACCGAGGCACATCGAGTTTTGAAAAAAGACTGGACAATAACAGTTGCTGAGTTACGTATACATATGAGGCTAGATCATTGAAAGCCTCCAAAAGATTACAAACAGATAAATTTGCGCTGATATACGAAATTATGGAACAGATCTATAAGTAATAGCCAGGCTTGTTACAAACCATATGAAAATATCTCAATAGATGAACAATTATTTCCAACGAAAACCCACTGCAGGTTTACGCAATATATGCTAAATAAGCCTCATAAATTTGACATTAAGTTTTGGTTAGCAGTTGACGTCCAAACAAAATATATTTTGAATGGCTTCCCTTATATGGGGAAGGATGAAACTCGACTCTCAAGGGAAAAAAAGACAAGATGACTTTGTTTTCCTCAAATTTATATAAATCAGAAAACTGCATGCTTACAGTGTATAAAAGCAAACCTAATGTAAAAGTCTTCCTTCTAAGCACCAAACATACAGGTATACAAGTAGAAGACAATTATAAATGTGTTCCAGAAACCATTGCTTTTTATAATAAAACAAAGTTTGGTGTGGATGTCGTTGACCAGATGGCACGCAAATATAGTGTGAAAACAGGGAGTTTCCAATGGCTCCTTCAAGTTTTTTTTCAATATTTTAGATTTGGCAGCAATAAACGCATGGATATTATGTAAAGAGTGTACCAGATCAAAAATATCCAGAAAGGAGTTCATATTTTGCCAAAGATCAGACGCTTCATTTCTGTCACTTACAACGTCAGAAATGCAAAAAAGTTGCCAAGTGGGCTACTGGAAAGAAAATAGAAGCAAGAATTATTGTATATACTTGCATATACTGCAAAAAGAACATATGCAGAAAATGCATAAACAAAATTCAGTATATTTGTAAAAAATGTGCTCAATAAATATGATTACCCTATACCGTTAATATTATTGTTATCATTTCCGTGATAATTTAAAAAAAAAATATTTTACTTATTAATAACTTGAACTTTTACTTATTAATAACGTGAAGCCTAATATTGTTCAATTCAGACTTAATTTGAATAAATCGATTTTTTAAAGAAAATGCGTATTTTCGTTTAGAGATAGGTATATAAGAAACGCCTGTAAACCTACTGTTAAACTGTATTTTGAACTTCCAAAAAGTGTTAAGATAAAATCTATTTAATTTTCTGATTAATATTTACTTTGAGACTGCAAGAGTTCATTCTGCCGTGTCAAGTCAGCAATATCCTGTTGATGGGAGGAATTCTTACGTCGCATAAACCGTATATATTCAACAGTTTTCTTGAGTATTTGTGTCCTACTTGCAACCTTTTCTCCTTGCAACGTAGGTACAATGTCTCTAAGGTGGGAGAAATTATCCTTAATGTGATCCCGACGTTTCCGTTCCAGCGCATTATGGTGTGCCCGTTTTTCTGCCTATCAATATATACAATGTTTTTTCATATCAAATCAAACTACATTATATATAAGTTGTACAAAAATCTTACATCTAAATTCTTGCCTTATAATCAATATCAATCTTAACCTTATTATTAAAAATAAACATGTGTGTGTATATCTTAATCTTAATTATAAAATTAAATCTATAGATCAATATACATATTAGTTGAGTATCTTCATTTTATAAGATTCAATGATAAATTATTTACAAGAATAAATTGGTTAAATCGCACGGAAAGTGTCCACTTAACCTCAACAATATTTACATTTTATATTTTGAAAATAAAACTTGTTTATATCGTTAATTAAATAAAAGATGTTGAATAAATAAATAGAATTAGAAAAGAAAGAAGGAAAATAAGAGTGGATAATGAACTTACTTGAGAATATTGGGTATTGTTTGAATGCCTCTGCGTAGAATCGGATTCGTCACCTTCCTAAAAAACGATCTCTTTAACAAGGTCCATTGAAAGAACAGTTTTAAGGACTTACATCGCTCTCAATGTAGATGTCTCGATCATCATCACTCATTATAAATTCCTTGGTAGGTTTAAGAAACAGGTAAACAAAAGATACTTTATCAAGTTTGTAACAAATATACAAACAGTGTACATACAGTACATATATAACAAAACGCACGTAGGATTTGACAACCAGAAAGTCACTAGTTCTTAGAAACTTGTCTAGAGACTTTATTTTCAACAAATCCACTGTCAACGGGATGACAAACGCTCTGTGACACACGATTCTGGAATGACTCAACGTACAAGCGCAACCTTATTTGGATGAATTGAACCGCAGCCCAAGTGGAACTTCCCTTATATACTCCTCTCCGTACCTCTCCGGTCAATGTTTGTTTTTAAGAAGAGCTATATAATTACTCCATACCTCTGTTAGGTAGACGTCCACGTACAAACCCAAGTCCACTGTGATAAATCTTGGGCTTCCATACCCGGATTAGAACATAAACAACTATTCCTCAGTTTTATTATTTAAGTGCAGTCTGGACTAAAATATTGGGCACTTTCCCAAACGTTTCAAAAGAAAGGCTTCGATGTCCTTTCATCTCCATTCTTCATATATGTCGGGTTGTCGTTACGATTAGGGTTGGGGTTAAGGGCGTGAAACGAATCTTCGTTGTGATTAGACATTGTCGTTATGCAATAGAGAAGATATTGACTAGAGCAAATATGATTTTTTTTTTTTTTTTTTATATTGTTTATTTTTAATTTTACAATTTGTCCAGTGGGACATTAGGTAAAATGTTATAACATATGATTGAATAGCATGTGGATGGTTACCCCCAGCGGGGTGCCATCTTCGCGTTTTTTAGTTTATATCCTTTATGAGATCAGCTGGGTGTTTCCTTTTTAGTCTTCTTTCTATTCTTGT